>NC_051154.1:324210170-324322566 GCF_013339745.2 Dermacentor silvarum | reverse complement strand
CTTCAGCATTCACAACATCGCTCTTTCATGTAGCTTAAAATACTAGCTAATATGTAGAAAGCAATTGCAAGTATAACTTGGCATAGATACTTGCCTACCCAACTTAACACTAAGAGTTGCTGTGCATAGGGTGCTTGTTCTAGACACCGGTATTTTGTCAAAAATACTTTTACAATTACATATAGCACTTTGTATTCATCCACCCAGTAATAGAAGTCTTACCGATAGCATTAGAGTTGGACTTGCTGGTTAACATGTTCTACCTGAACAGCGCCAAGTAGAATGAATAATTTTAAAGGACTGCCCACTGTGCTGATGAAACACAGGATGAAACAGAACACATGGAAGGAACCCAAAGTATTAGAAATAATTCTTGAAAGCTGTAGAATAAGCCTTGGCTGGTTGATTACACTATTAAAATTACACTAGTGTCAATCAGAATGTTCTGTGTGGTCATGTTGAAATCAAATGCATTTGATGAGCAACATTGGGGGCGGGGCAATAACCAGCAAATGCCATAAGAGCAAGCAGACATTTAAGCACTATGTGCGAAGTAGTGTGTTTCTTTAATGAGACAGTATCAATACACTGAACTATTTACCAGCTAACTCTGCGGTCTATGCTGTATTGACGTAAAGTGAAAAACAATGTAACTGGACAGACTCACAAGTGCTACAATGCCTACTTGCATGCATCGGAATAGCTTGCCATGAATATAAAATAAAATAGCAAGCTTACTAGAAAACACCTCACTGGTGTAGTAGCTACGCACAGTGAATACTGGCCTTCATGTATCCTTTCAATAAGTTCCAAGCTCGTCAAATGTACATGTGCCAGTGGCATTTATTCTGGGAACAAGACAAATAATTGTAAATGTTAAACAATGCTAAGCACGCCGTGTGCTTAGACCTGTGACAAATTTGGCCCACTACACTTTGAATTCTTACATACGCAGATACTGCACGAGCGTGTAGCATAAACAGATGAAAATCGGAAATAAAAGCTACAGCATGAAAAACAGTTTCAGAACAATGAAACCAAAATAAAAAGTAATGAACACACCGTGTACTTAGCAAAAATGTAATGTTAATCGCAGCCAAGTGATTGTTGAAAGAAAAAATACTCATCACAACATGTTGGGTCTAGTTTTCTTATAGAACATGATAATGTGCGTAAAACAGCTATGAACACAAATAAGCAGCAAGTTGCATAAATATTTAGTCAATTTAGTAAGCTGAGTTGAGTAATATGTCGACTAACTTATCGACGAATGATACCGAGATCCTATTTGGAACACGCACACTTCATACATACCTGACTCGACCATCCAGATTACACGTTGCACCACGGCAGCCATAGCCAAGGAGTCCCCTCCGTTATGTGGTCACAGCCTCGCCACTATAAAATAAGTTGTGTTAACTTATAGCAGTAGCCCATTAAAGCTGTCACATGGTGAACACATGCGAGGAGCACCTAAAAATAGTCATGAAAACAATGTTTGCACTAGTGCAGGGTGGCAACAGTGTACATGACAATAGGGCCCCTTCATCTCAGTAAAATTTTCAACACACGCAGGAGCAGTACATCACAAACAAATGTTTCTTTACACAACAATTCATTTCTTTTTTCTTTCATAAGCAACTTTCCTGTCATGTTTAGTTGCGTATAAGTTATGTCAACAAACCTTGTCTTAAAAAGTAAGCTGTACTAGTAGCAAGCTGTGATTTTTTTCTCATAAACTGCTCGTAAACCGAAAACCTCCTAAGCAGATTATTTACGACGTCGAAGCATTTATAAGCGAGGAAACGGGATTGCAGTAAGAATCGGTGAAGCACATGGGTCGCTATTATGCAACTTCAGCAGAAAAGCACAGGTGCACATGATGATCATGATTATTTCCGAACGTAATATTTACCATCGGAAGAAGACGCTTATCAAGATTTTCAATTTCGCATTGAGGCAATAAACTCGCATAACTGAATTCTGCCAACCGGCGCTCAGCAAGCATCAGCACAGGTATTACTGTTGTCGTGGGAGTACCGTTTCCCACGTTCACGCATTCTGTGCACACATGGGGAGCACGCACAATACGCGTGTAGTTAGCAAGCACGATTACTTACCTTTCAAACGGTACGACGCGGTCTAAAAGCGCTCTCCAAGTTGCCGGTGCTGCATCGACGATGTTAGTCCCAGCCAGCGCCTCCTCTATTTTTCTAAAAATAAAGGAGACGCTGTCGCAGCATACATGCCGCTGCGTAGTGGACGAGCTCAGGCACGCTAATAATTCGCATGCTTTCTTTGCGCCATGCACCCAACTTTCCGCAACCATGACACAAAGGCAACGCACTACCCGGCACGAAAATCGTTGGTCCACATTTGCCTTGCGCGCCACGCATAAGGCGAGTTTGCAGCAAGACACAAGCTATCTTCTCGCACTATTATTGAAGCTAACTACGTCACATTTCATTACCGCAAACACAAAAACACACGATCAAACGCTCGCACATCCAACAAGCACGTTGTAGACGGAGGAATGACAACGGCGCCACCTGCACACTAGTGAGGCTGTGGTGGCCTCCGTGATACATGATTAACTAGCCGTGTTGCGCCCAACTATGTTTCCAGACAAAACAGTTAATTCTGTAATGTATTTTCGAGGTCTTTAAACGTGCATTCAATGCACTGTACGAGCGTTTTTACTTTCTGCCCAAAAGCGGCCGTCACGTCCTCGAGCCCAGCGGTAGGGTGGCTAGCGTCGCAACGCCATAGCCACGGGACTACGTTAAAACCCTGTAATTAAACCGTTCAAAATTCTGCATCTTTATATTAAAAGGTCTGTGTGCATTGCCTGCACCTGTTATACCACCTAATACGTTTAGCTTTGTCTTACCAGCAATTGTTTAACTTGGCAGAAAACTGATTTGCATTCCGGCACAATTGGGGGGTCGCATTTCGTGACTATATAAGATCGTACGCAGGTACACAAAGCATGTAAATAAAAAAAAAGGTGAACCATGTCGTTATATGCGAATGTGTGCGAGTTGGTTCTGTCAGTGCTCTATGACTTGTTGTGTCAATGAATTCAATGAATCTGTTTGATTACGTGTGTGTAAACTGTCTTATGTATGCTTGTTAATGTAACCATGTGTATTATATAAACCGGACAGTGTGACTATGTGCGTGTGTTGTTGATTGTCGAGTGCTCTATCAATTGAATGCGTATGTGTAGTACACATTTGAATACTACTCTAGGTGAATGGACCAGTGTGTAAGCTGTATTAATTAAGTACTATTAATTAAGTAAAAATTATAAGGTCTGAGAATTAATAAAATGTTATATAAGAAATGTGTCATAATATTATAATAATACGTTCACACATGTTTCGCGTGTGGGAAAAATCTTTTTGTACATATAAATTTTTAAAATCTTTTATTGCATGTAGCCTCCGAGACCATTGCTCAGTGCGTGCGAATCTCGAAGCCTTGTATTGGCGCCCCTAGTAGCTTCAATCCTAGTTGTTAAGCCTATAGTCGTGTTGCTGGCTTCACTTGCCTGGAGTCGGCCATGTTGGTTTTGGAAAGGGAGTAACAGTTGCTCCCAGCCATGAGGGAGGAAAGTTCCTCCATTTAAAGACGAACATAGGGGACATCGCCGTTCCTCCTTTAAAGGAGCAAGGGTCACTCCTTTTTTTTTTAGAGTGTAGCCACAGGTCATAACGCGCCAGATACATGCGTCATCCGCCAGACACTCCCCCGAAGTCAGCGAGTGCGGCCGCGCGCGCACTTGAGCGCTCGCCTGCGGCGACCCGTCTGTCCCCCTTTTTTTTAAAGTAGCCTGGTTTCGTGGGCTCCCGGCGTATTCTTGCGTTCCTTCTGCACTGGGACAAGACACCACTGCACTATTGGACTACGGCAAGGTGAGAAATCTTGTTTCACAGTCTACGACGCAATTAGGCTTACGGCACGGGACCGAGACTTAAGACGCAGTTAGCGAAAAACAGCTCGGCCGTCCTGGCGCAGTTAATTTGAGTAAATGAATCGTGCTGAGACATGTTTCCGACGCTTCCTAGGGGATTATGGTAACTTATTTCGGTTTTTGAGCCACACTGGCCGCACAGGGCGCAGTTAGCGAGAACTAACTCGACCGTGGTGCGTAGTCTAGTGCATCTTGCTAGGAGAATTGTTTGTGTAGCTTTCTCTGACGCCAGACATTACTGAAAAGTAATTTCGTTACTTTCTGGGGTACTTTTGAGGCACGCTAGCCGCACAGCGCGCTGTGACGCAGTTAGCGATAAGCAGCTCAGCCGTGGTGATAAAGTTAGTTTTGAGGCACGCTGGCCGCACAGCGCGCTGTGACGCAGTTAGCGATAAGCAGCTCGGCCGTGGTGATAAAGTTAGTTTGGCGTGTAATGATTCTATAGAGGGACAAGTCTGTGACGTTTTTTTGTGGCTCCGCAACAACATATACCTTCTTTCGGTACTCACGCCTGTTGAAAACGCGATGGGCGACTGCCAAGAGTGATAACATGGGGTGTGCTGCTGGCGCCGGCAGAACGCGCGAAAGATAACGCTGACGAACATATCAGAAACTTGTAATTTGAAAATTCCGTCTTCTAAAGGACTGAAAAAAGGCATTGCACCCACGCATTTGTCTTGAGTGCCTGTTGCGTCCGCCTCTATGTATGTAGCGTACCGTCGCGTCGCCCGAGGACAAGTTGTGGAAACGCGAAGTCGCCCGTGTATTTGTGCTGCCAAAGTGCAGGAAATGCCCGGAAATGGGGGAACGCTTGGAAATCAGATGTTTTCATATTTTTGTTTGGGATGAGTCGGGTATTTTCTACGCCATGTATGTAAAAGCGAATTGCTTTTGTTTGTAATGCCGCCCATTCACCGCTTTCGCCTCTACACGCAATATTCCTATGTCTAAATACCAAAATGACTCATGCTTGTAACATGCTGTTACGTGCTTGCAAATATAACATGCTTGTAATTTACTTCTTTTTCAGCTTGTGCCGTCCGGTGGAGCTTCATAC
Organism: Dermacentor silvarum; assembly: GCF_013339745.2. Classification (NCBI taxonomy): domain Eukaryota; kingdom Metazoa; phylum Arthropoda; class Arachnida; order Ixodida; family Ixodidae; genus Dermacentor; species Dermacentor silvarum. Next base: position 324,317,533 of record NC_051154.1, on the reverse strand, counting down.
AGGAATTACGGCCTTACCTGCTGGGGTCACAACGTTGGATGAACGCACAAAAAGCGCGGAACGAGCTTTTATATAGAGCAAAATAAATATTTCCTCATTGCACAAAAGGTCTTGCGTCTACTTTGTGAAATTGCACGTGGCACAGATTCGATGGGACTTTACGAGATCGTTCGCAATCATTTTTACCAAATAATAAACCGATTCTGCACGAAGAGCAAAAAAAAATAGGAAAGGGGGGGGGGGGGGGCGCAGCCGGCGTGCTAGCTTGCGTTCAAAATACGCGCGCCCAAAACCGAAACCGGAAGTGATTGACGCCGACCGCTTGGCACGCTGCAGTCAATTCGGCCGCTGGGCCCTATGAGAGTGTCCCCTCTTGTTGAATTCCTTTCTCTATGGCGTGAGTGTCAAACACCGCGTACAACCGGAAGCTACAGATAATCTTATGATATCGGTCATCGAAAGGGATGAGTTCTATTTTTTGCTGTGGTCAAATGGCTGAAGCGTAGCACCAATCGCTCTCCGGGCTACCAGCGCTAAAGAAGCGCGCAGCCGAACGGGAGCAGACGCGGCCGGTTGCCTTGGCAACCAAAACGGCGATAATTTTTTGTTTGGGCGCCAGGTGCCGCCAGCATGATAGTGGCTCTAAAGCCCCCATATTTATAAAAGTAGCGCCATTCTTAGATCTTGCCGCCACCGCGCTCACCCCGGCGCTTCCTCCTCGCCCTCTCTTAGCCGCCTCCTGTCGCCCCAGCCTCCTCCGCTCCCCCATTGGCCAATCCGTGTCACGTGGAAGTTCGCGTCGCGCTTTTGTATATTTTTTTTCTTTCCAGCGCGCTCCGACTGCCATTCTCGGGCCTGTGCGACGAAAGTGCTGTACGCACAAACGGATCAAACGTGTTAGGGACAAGAACTTCGTTGTGATGGCATGCTGCTGCGCCTTAAGTTGCCGCAACTGACAAGGCGAGGACAAAAGGCTTTTTTTGTTTACCATCCGGCGTGCGCAAACGCTTGTTGCACACTTGATATTTGCGCCGTCTCGCACCGTCGCGTTGCTACTTCCAAAACGGCATTATTAAGACCAGTTACTGACTGAGGAAGCAAAATCGCGCCTCAAAAACGTCTCCGCAGGGCGCGATCGAAGTTTTCCTCGGATTTCCTCTGGTAGCGCGTTAGCTGTCGTCTGCCACGGCAGGCCCGACGCAGGCGGCGCCACTGTCGATATCGCGCCTCGATCGCGCTGGTCGCGCCGAGCGCGATAGTGGAACGGAGGAGGAGGGAAGTGGATGGCGCTACTTTTATAAATATAGGGGCTTTAAGTGGCTCCGTGGGCTTGTGACCTTATCTGGTCGCCGCAACTAGCGGAGTTTCCACTCCTAAAGGTTTCTTGCTCCGTGGCTTGGGCGCAAATAGAAACACGCTGCGGGGGTGGAGCACTCGCAAAAAAACATGCGGTCGCCCGCTCGTTCACTGGCTGCTTTAGTCGTCGTTCGTTTAGTCGTTCACTTGCTTGTTCGTTCAACTATTAGTTCGTACGGCCACTATGTCTCTGAGATGATGCACTTGCTGTAGGACACTAAGGCTGGTGCGTCCGTGCCCTCCGCCAGCCTTTGAGCGTCATAGCTTACACGCGCCCCACGAATTCGAGTGGCAAGGATGGCGCGGAATATTTAGGTTATTGAGGGTTTACTGGAAGCCAGGATGTTGGCATGCGATCGTAGACGTGTTATTTACAACCATTCGCTACAAGACCTTGCGACACGCCCTTTACAAATGTAGTGCACGCGATACATTCGGAGTCGTCATGGTATGGCGTGAGCGCTCGTTTAGATACGTATAAAAATAATTATCAAAACAGGAAAAAGAAGCTGCCGTCCCTGAATTTGTATAGACCTTTTCGCTGTTTACAAACATGCGCCCTTGGACGGCTTACAGTTTGGCTCAATGACGTAGTCTATAGACGTTTTCACGAGGGCGCTTCCGAAGGTCTGGCGTGGAGAGTATGTGTCAGTGTTGCCTGTTCCGTCTGGACTGTGAGCTTGCCTTGCGCTTGCATTGCGGAGTGGTAGCTTTCCTTCGATGTTTCCTTTTATTTTTGTCACGAATGACTTACGCTCGTAAATAATGACATATATACTCATCAAAAGGCTACAGGCCAGCACTGTGCAGTTTCTGGGTGCACAAACAACCAGCGGAAAATAACGATTTTGGGGACTAAGTGTGTCCACAACACAGCACTCCGCGAGAACACTGCCGCGATGTGATATGTTCACGTTTCGCCGGTTTCCTGCATCACCTGAGGACTTGGCATTCCAGTCTAATGTGAACCAATGCACACATCAGTAAAATAACGCATTTTGGTAAACCTTTTTCGGCACATTTCCCAATAGGTTGCGAGAATTGTCAGCTCTTCGATGCAATATTTTCTCGTATGTAGTGGCAGAGGCTACATTTGTTATTCTTTCAAACACGACTTCATTCCAGTGCCTAATACGGGGGCCACGCGGCGCACTTTTGATCGTGATCGAGGCTGATCTGGGTCAAATTTCTTGGTCGCGATTGGCTTCTTTGCTCAATCTGCGGAAGGGAGCCAATCGCGGTCGAACATTATGATCCAGATCGTTCTCGATCGCTATCAAAAGTGGCCGTGTGACACCGGTATAAGACAAATTGAACCACTCTGCGAGAGAACTAGTCCGTAAATACACTTCGCAACTATCTGGAAAAATCGTGTCCTATGGAAGATGTATGCAGACCCTGTGTCTACCAAAACATTGTCTCTGCGTTCACACGCACCCTGCGCGGCCCTGCCCATAAAGTTAATAACTATAACAGTGTGGTGCTGCATCGAGCTCACCCATCTTTGAGCGTTGTCTATGTGCTTGGGCAGCAAGAGAATGCAAAAACGAACGTGTCAACCTCATCAGCGCGGCCTAGCACCAGTGCTAGAGTTCGGGAACTGTAATGCGCTAACTGTGCATGGCGTAGAAATGCGCTAAATGAGCCCGCGCAAGTTAGAACGTAAAAAATGGTATTCGCATGGGTACGCGCGGACAATACATCATGCTTGCAAGAATAACAGTAACGAAAAAAAATTTATTCGCACAGTCGATCAAGTGAAATACTTACGTGCGTGCAGTGACCGCTTCGCTGACCACTAAGCACTTTTCACTCACGGTCAGTAGTGGTTTACACTCATATGCATGTGTATTTATTCGACAATTGTTGAGACTCGACATTACTTTATTATGAACATTGCACAGAAACTAGAGAAAGAGCAGAGATGGCCCTAATGCTGCAATATTATTGGCTTATTTCGCTTCAGAGATAGCGCACATGAAAAATTCCTTCCGTACGCCGTATCTTCAATACAAACTTCGCGCACGATCTACGTTAAGGTTCACCGTGAGCGAAGCTTGTTGCAAATTCAGACATTCGAAAGAAAAGCCATTCCAGGTAAACAAACGTAAAAAATAGGTAAACAAATATATCTTTATAACAAGTCCTGTTATAATCCCCATTGGGATTGACAGTATGTATAAATAAATACTAAAAACAAAAATCTAGCACCTGGGCCGTATCAGTTGCGCTGGCATCTGTGATCACTGTCGCGCGTCGGTTCGCTGCAGGTACCGCGCTGCTCGATCGCCACGCTTATGTTTTGACATTTGGTTATAAGCACACTGTACCGCACCAGATCCAATAAATTTTACATGATTGAGCTGTTCAGTTGCGTCGGAAGCGTATGGAGTAACCACCGCATATCTACCAACCACTGACACGCGTCGTCGGGCCGCCGGCGCCTGGTTCTAAGCATTGCCCGACAGCTACGTACGCGCCTGCTTTCGCTAAATGAGGCAACCCTCAACAGCGAAACCTAATGGTGATCAGATTCAATCGACGATACGGTCACATGTGGCCAGCAATAACAATGAAATATACCGCTGATTATCACGCCAGGTCTCGACGAAGCAGACGCGGCTGCCGCCGCTACCGACGACGAAACACCACATCCACTGGCACTGCCTGGGCTTGCTGTTGCCATGGCACACCACACTGAGCGCTCACGCGAGCACGTGAAACATGTAACAAGTCAAGCCGCACAAGACAAGCGAAACGGAAGAAAACAATCGAAATAATGCGCGGCGAAGATCACACAACCGAAGTGCGGCCGGCCTGCTCTCGCAAGGCGCACAGTCCAAAATGGTGGCATAACATGTTCTGACGCTAGACGTCGCCCGCGTCGGCAAATGGCGCTGCTCAAACGTCGGTTTGTGAAAAGGTCTATAGCGAGCAAGAAAGACAGCGGCGGGGATATAAGGCTCTCTTCTCGACACGCATGGCGACTGCACGGCCACCATTATCCGCCATCTTGGATGTCTCATTGGCTGTCCAGAGGTCACGTGTTCTGAAATTTGTGCCGGGAAACGGAAGTTTTGCAAAATGCAATTTTGCGTTTTGTTAGCTGAGGGACTAGCGGCACCTGTCGGCAAGCGAGATAAATACTTCGAGCGACTGGCGGGCGACGGGGCGAGGCGGGAAAAAGGACATCACGTGACGACGAGCGTTCAAGGCGTGAAGACGCGCCCGCCGAGATGCTGATCATGTAATCCGAATGCATCGTTAATAAATCAAGAAGGATAAGGCGGCGTCACGTGGTTGCTGCTGCGTGGTTTTTTTCTTTATCGGTTACGTGATTTTTATTTTACGTGGGTCATGCATTTGTGAGCTGTAGTAAAGACGCCCTCTAAAACGAAGAAGAAAACTGAACGCTGGTGCTTCGTTCCTGACAGCAACTATGGATACCAGTCGTCCGCCGAAAAAGTATTATTGTTCCCAGTACCGGCGTGCAAAGACGTGTTTCAAAAGTGGGCTCGCGCAATACCGAGAGCTGACAGGCAACTCCAAGAAAATAAAGTAAACTTCTCTTGGAAAGTTCAGCAAAGCTCAAATAAACTTGTTCCTGCATGAATGAGTAACACGAGAACAAGGTGAAAGCAGGAGCCAACGTTTCGACAAGTGGACTTGTCTTCAAGGCGACATATCGGCACAGTATATATATAGACCTTTTCATCGGGCGAGGAGGAAAGGGCGCGCGACGAGCCTTTCCTCCTCTCTGGCTTGTGCGAGCCGGCGCGGCCTCAAGGGCTGCAGAAGATAGCGCCAACCTTTCCCTTTCCCCACGAACCACTTACTACTTGAATGCGTTGCCGGTCGCGCGCTGCGAATGTGTTGCCGGTCGCGCGCTGCGGAACGATTCGGAAGTGTTTTAGCTAGTTCTGAGTGCAATTTACGGGATGTCAGTTTTTACGAGGTCGTCGAACAACCAACGTGTAGCCTTTAGGTGCAGCAGTAGCCACAGTATCTGTAAATTTCTCTTGGATGTGCAAAAAATGCGACGCGCATCATCAGCCGCGGTGTATGAATGTGTTGTTAACTATGTTGGATGTATCGGTTTTCACTTAACGAAGAGTTGTAAAACATTTGCATCAGCCACCGGCATCGTTCTCACGCATTTTAAGTCTAGTAGACTTCAAATCGCTATCTCTGCGTTAGCCTCCTGCAAGAGGCCGAAGGCTTTGCTCAACACAGCGAGCACTGCGGTTGGCAAACCAACATGATACATACGCAATTGCTTCGTGCTTACATCGGCATTCGCTTTTTTTTTTTTTTTTTTTTTGCCCTGTAAGGCACCATATACAATGGGGATCGCATAAAGAGAATCCAACAGCTATTTGTAAGGACACAATTTCCGTCACGTGGGTGAATGCGTCATAAATGACTGAAATTAGGAGACTGAAAAAAAAAGAGTTCAAATGTCCTTCTTTTGCGGCAAAATGAAATAGAACACGGGATAACGACGCAATAAGACTCCGCATGGTCGTGTCGCATGTTTGGACCACTTGGACCATACGATATATAGAGCAAACAGATCTATACACAGCATTTAGTACTGCCTCGGGCGCTCGCAGTCTCCACTCGAAAAGTGTGATTCACACTGTACGGTATGCGGTTATTATTAACCAAACTATTTTATTTGTAGGCGGAAGCCTTGGCCAGCAAACAAGGCAGTCGCCCAGTGTATCTACACATAACAACTTGAACGCTTATCAAAGTAAACAGCACGACTTATTCTCCAGCAGAACGGTACTCACGCTGTTAGGATCGTCAAATGTTTCGTAACTACTCGTAACTAACCAGAGCTTAGAATTACAGTGCTGAGGATGCTGCAGTAAGGTAAAATTCGTGAAAAGAATTTTCAGAAATACCTAACTGATATCCGAGGCTGATTGTAAGCTCAAACAAACGCGCGCACCTCGCGCTGGGTGCTCCGACCGTCCTATAACGCCAGCTGTTACTACAGCCGCTTAATTATACTTCAGACTTGAATTCCTTCCCTACGCCTCACAGGACCATTCCCCACGTAGAAGACGACATTTCATGCTAAATAGACCGCGCGAGACTCCGCTGGAGGTCAGTGAACTATCGTGTCTGACAGGGAGAATAAAAGTAGCGGCAGATAAATGGTGTTCGGGCGCACAAAACAAAGTAAAGAAGGGGGGGGGGGGGGGGGGGGCGTAGATATATAGATAAAAGAACGAAAGGATTGAGTGAAAGCAAAATGAGGTTGGAATATTATTGACAATCGAATAACAAAAAAAGGAAAAAGTAAACTAAGCAACTCAATGACCACTAAGTGCTGTTGCCTATGCTTTTCAATTTAGCATAGCGTATAGATCCTAAAGCTCCCTTTGAAACGTTCATACCTATTGGTTGCAATGTATTGAACTTATGAATGAGGTACGATTCTCTATATTTTCTGTCTCGCGCAGAACGAAAATTTGACTCTAGTATGTAGAGTTTAAGTTCATCAAAGTTATGACCTGATTGGTTGAAATGCTCGGCGACGGCTTTGGGAAGCTTTTTAGCTGTGTCCGCGCGATGTCCGTTTAGCCTGATGTTCATTGATTGTCCCGTTTCACCGATATATTGCTTCTTACAGAAGGAACACTCGAGCATATAAATTACATCGGAGCTAGTGCAAGTAAAGCTAGTTTTCACTTCGTGTGTGTAACCATTTGCGGTACTTTTAATTTTAAGGTCACTTTGAAAATGCTTACAGGTTTTGCACCTGGGGCGAGAACATGATTTTATAACGGGGGAATGATGTTGGCTGACTTTTGAATGCACCAACATGTCTTTAAAGTTTCTGTTGCGGCGATAGGTAACCCTTGGTACATCCGGGAACGCTTTTCTCAGACGCTCGTTACTTGATAATATTGGGTGGTATGTTCGTAGGATGTTGTTTATGTTTGGGAGGGCGTTAGAATATTTTGTTATAGAAGCTGGTGGTCTATCAGATTTTGGTATAGGTTGTTTCTGAGCTTTCTGAGTGACGTCATAAGCCTGGTCGAGAGGAATTTTTGGGTGGTTTCGTTACGCTAGCGTTGATTTAAGGTCATTTAGGTGGTGGATATAATCGTTGTCGTTTCGCTTGCCCGACAAAAATTCCTCGCTTGCAATGTCGCGGGTGATGACTGGTGTAGTCAAAATACTGCTGGCTATCCGTAGGCTTCCGGTAAAGTGTTGTTCTCAGTTTTCCATTTTCTATGTAAACCATCGTGTCGAGGAAGTTGATCTATCTAGGAGAGTGGTGAGCAGTAAACTTAATACTCGGGTGAAAGCGGTTGAAATGGCTAATTAGGTCGGTTAGCGCGTTTGTGCCGTGTTCCCATATTATGAATATGTCGTCAATGTAACGCAAGTAGGTGTGGGGTTTTAGAGGGTCTGATTTTATCAGGTTTGCTTCAAGCTGTCCCATGAAAATGTTGGCATACGTGGGGGCGAATGGTGTTCGCATGCTTGTGCCGAAAGTTTGTAGGTAGTGAATAGAATCGAATTCGAAATAGTTGAGCGTAAGAACTAACTCTAGAAGTGACAGGTAAACTTCGGGAGCGTGCGCTTGAGGGTTGATTGCGAGGGACTTCGACACGGCTTCAATTCCTTCCCGCATGGGTATGTTAGTATAAAGAGCAGAAACATCTAAAGTTACTAGAATAGCATGATCGGAGAGAATTTGGTGAGCGTTAATCGAGTCGATAATTCGAAGGAAGTGGGGCGTATCTTGAACAAATGATGGTAGGGTGGTTGGGATGTTTGACAGATGGTGATTTTAGAATTTAGATAGTTACTCGGTGGGTGTGTTATTTGATACTATAGGCCTGTCTGGGATTTCTGCTGTAAATATTTCTTCTACGGGAACCTTATGTATTTTAGGAAGGAGATAAAAGCGGCCGGCTTCTTTGATATTGGGCATCATACAGCAGCTGCGCTATTGTACTTTGGACAAGGTTGCTGTAAAGCGAAGTTGGGTTAAAGTCTAATTTTGTGTAATGGGCGTGGTTGCTCAGTGGTTGTTAACCGACCTAATTAGCCATTTAAACCGCTTTCACCCGAGTATTAAGTTTACTGCTCACCACTCTCCTAGACAGATCCACTTCCTCGACACGACAGTTTACATAGAAAGTGGAAAATTGAGAACAACACTTTACCGGAAGCCTACGGATAGCCAGCAGTATTTAGACTACACCAGTCATCACCCGCGACATAGCAAGCGAGGAATTTTTGTCGGGCAAGCGAAACGAATAAGAAGAATCTAAATCGAATCTAATAATCGTAAGGTGTCATCTGCAACTGATCACGTCGGTTTCAACAACAAGTTAGTCAAAAGTACATCACAAAGCATCTCGCGAATCTTGTGCGCTCTTTTTTTTTCGCAAACTTTGTCATCGGGTCAAATTCCTAATGACTGGAAAACAGCCAAGGTCATACCTATTTTCAAATCTGGCGACCGCTCATCACCACTTAACTACATGGCCCATTTCGTTAACTAGTACCGTCTGCAAACTACTAGAGCATGTCATACATTAGCAAATCATGACATACCTAGAGGAACATAACATAATCTTGAAATATCAGCACGGCTTCCGCAAGGGATATTCACGCGTTGGGCAACTAGCTGGATTTACTAATGACTTGCTTTCATAGATTGATGCTGGAAACCAAGTTGACGCCATCTTAGATTTTTCGAAAGCTTTTGTCCGCGTTCCTCACCACAGACTACTACTGAAACTAAAATATCTTAACATTCACCCAGACGTCATTGCATGGATAAAAGATTTCTTGTCATATCTAACTCAATTCACAAGTATTAATAACTAACACTCCTTTATTCCTGTTACTTCCGGCGTTCCACAAGGGAGCGTGCTCGGCCCTTTGCTTTTTCTAGTCTATATTAATGATTTTCCTAACTGCATGACATCCCGGGTAAGATTGTTCGCCGATGATTGCGTTATTTACCGTGAATTTACTACTGACACTGACCATGAAGCATTGCAATCAGACCTAGATGCATTGAATACATGGTGTTCTGACTGGCAAATGACCCTAAATTATACTGAAACTAAGTGCATGTCATTTTCACGCTCCTCGTCTCGCATTCCAACGTCATACTCCCTTGATAATAATACTGTTTAGTTTACTACCACGTATAAATATATAGGAGTCAATTTCCAACCGGATCTGACATGGCATCATCACATCAACATTACTCTTGCATCTGCTAACCGCACTTTTGGTTTAATCAAACACAGACTAAAGCAAGCGCCTTCACATCTAAAGAAACTCGCGCACACCACTTTAATCATACCTAAAATTCAATATGCATGTTCCATCAGGGTTCCGAATCAGGACTACATTGTACGTAACCTTAAATCCTTGCAAAGCCGTGCTGCTCGTTTTCTTTTTTCAGACTATTCCCTGTACTCTAGTGTTACATCTTTAAAAAATCGTGCCGAATTAGATCCCCTATCATTACGACGGAAACACGCGCGGCTGTCTCTCTTCATAAACTTTATCATCGCGAGAATTTACATGATGACTTCTTTCAATCACCCTCCGTCATTTTTCCTCGCCGAGATCACCCTTTCAAAGTCAAACGCCCAATGTGTCACTCAGCTCTTTACGCGCAATCATTTATACCCAGAACCATACTTGACTGGAATAACCTACCATCAGACATTGCTACTAAAGTACACCCCGATAAATTTCAACAAAAGCTGCGTACGCATATCTGAATGTAACGTGCTTGCGCAATGTAAAACTGTACTTTTTTTTTCTTTTTCTGGTACCTTCGCTATCCATCCGATATTCCTTTCCAGTTATTTTTTTGTTAGTGCCTTTTATGCATTCGGAATTCTAGATGTATCAATTGTTCAAATGTATTCTAATTTTGTGCTGCTGCCGTTTTATCCGAACTTTCATTTTTCTACACACACTCGTGTCTGCATATTTTGTCGCTTTTGTTGCATTTTTGTCATAAAGTGTTATGACAGTATGATCATCTATCGCCCCCCCCCCCTATGTAATACCCTCTACTGGAGAGCCTTTAAGGGTATTTTGAATAAATAAATAATGCTAATATATAAATTCACTATCGCAATATTCACTACAGCAGACCCATCATAGCCACAGCTTCGCTGGCTTCCATCTTCACAATAGTGGAAGGGCTCTGGATTTCTTTTAATTCAATTTTCCTTTGTGCAGAGAAAATATACACACAATTTTGAGACCAGTGGTATGTAACGGGTCTAAATACATGTTTCTCCAAAGGAGCAGGCAATCACTTAACAATGGGAATAAGCATTAAAAACATGGTTTGAATTAGTTGCAGCGATTCATAATTGCAATGGGAAAAACGGCATGACACTAAAGTACATTGGAATTAAAATTAATGCTAAGTTGCTATCTGGAAAAGTTCTGAATAAAGAGTCTGGAATAAAGCTTTTTCCCGAGGTAAAAGTTTGGTTAATTTCTCTATAGCTGTAACTATAATGCATAAGCTAATATATCCTTTCATTTGCACTATTGATCAGCTTTTTTTTTTTTTTTTCAGCGGAACATGCTTCCGCAAGAAAAGAAAAAAAGGTGGTGCATTCAACCTTTGGCTAAATGTTTACATTGCGGAATATAAAGAAAGATCCGTGTCCTGACATTTCTGCACCTGAAAGGAGGAGCCTAACACGATCTGAATGAATGTGTAGCTCTCTGATATACTGTCGCTTCTAAATCAAGTGCTCTTGTGCCGTGTCGAACCGCGTCATCAAATCCAGTTTCTCGTTGGTGCGCGCCACGTCTCACTCCGTCCCCTCTCGACGCGCATGCTTTCACGGGCATCCGAGAAGAACAAGCTTCACGATTAGAGTGTGCCATGTGTTAGTGCAGAAGCTCAGAACAAAAAGAAAAAAAAAAAAAAACACTTACTACTCGGAACTGGTGCACGCAAAGTAGCACGAGCGAGAATCCTCGGGCGCGAGCAGCGTTACGCAGTACGCCGTCTGCTCCACTCTTTTACGGTGATGGTGATTTATTGGCATCCCCTTTGAAACGGGGCGGCGACAAATAGTCACCTAGCCTGCTTGATTTATTCGGGTATACTATACATGTTCTTTATCTAGCATTTTTGTATACCTCTCATTATTATTTTTCTTTTTCAAAAATTTACCTTGTACCGCTACCTATGATTTTAAGAGATCAGGTCGTATCCATCTTTTCCCTGCTTTCTTTCCACCTGTACTCTAATCGTCTCTTATCTCTACGGCTGATCTGTTGATGTTTCCTTCCACTTTAAACCCAAGCGCTTCTGGGAGTTGCACGTTACCTATGGTTCTCGCTAGGTGGATCCCGTCGCATTCCATTAGGATGAGCTGAGTTGTCTCTGGATCTTTACTGCAGCATACACATGCCTTATCTAGTTCCGAATGTTTGCTCCGGTATGTTTTGGTCCTTAGGCAACTGGCTCGAGCCTCAAATACTGCCCTTTGTGTTATCGTACAGATTTTCCCTTCTAATTTCTTTCTTCTCATTCATGCAAATCTCCATTGTCCTTTGTTTCCATTCTTTATCCAATTCACGGTCTCTATTTACAGTTTCGATTATCCTGTACTTGGTTGCCAACTTTCTTGACCTCTTTCTCCATTCTGTGTCCACGCTTTTCATGTAGATAATTGTGCACTTTAGCCGCCCATTTATTTTCATCCATGTTCCTGAGCGCATATATATATATATATATATATATATATATATATATATATGCGAGAGTGTGTGCGTGAAACCGAGGTGCGGGATTTGTCAGAAGCCCCCCCACCCGGGGCAAATGAAACCTCTCCGCCTACGCTCATGCGCATCACATCAAACACTACGACGTTCGTTAAGACTCCAAGCAGGCCTATTGACCCTTTTCGCGGAGCAGTTTGCTTTAGAGAAACGAGATGGCGCTCACAGCGGCGCGCCATACCTCTCCTCAGCGACCGCGCACCGAATACGAAACCACTACCGCTTCTACCTTGCTTCTGTGCGATCAGCTGTCGGAAATGCAACTGAGTTTTCGCTAACACACTGTCTCCAATCATGTGGATTGAAGACGTGTGCAGTAGGTGGCTGCAAAAATAGTGACTGGCATGTTAAGGAATAGAAGGACTCTGTGTGGCGAAGTTCGCGGACCGCTGCTGAAACTCTCCGAACGTGTTTCCGGCACTTCGTGATGTACGTACGGCTTTCCTCGAGGATACAGAAATTTGCTCATCCGCCAGCTTTGTATCGCTAACCTTCAAAGAGAGGGCTTCATCCCCAGAACGTCGGCAAGATTGAGTACCACTCAAAGGGAGTAGCGCCGCTTCCTGTCATAGTAAGTTTCGCGAACGTTATCTATACACATCTGTCCCAAATGGCAGGAAAACTTACGCCCACTCTATCGCCGACGTATCAAGAATAAGTGAATGGGCGCACACTTAAATATATGCGCACTGTATACGCACAATAAATGACGGACTACACCTATGGCGCACGAATGGTCGAAGCTGAATGTTTCGTGACGGTCCACAAGAGTAAGCGAGTTACGAGCTGTTATATTTGCTACAAGGTATTACAATGTACAAAACAGCTACGTTTCAAGCCTTAATTGTGCGCAGCAAGAACAAATCTACCGGAACTGAGCACACCCGCGAGCGATTAGGCAAAAAATAATCAGATAGTGGCCGCACCGATGAATTTCACTGAGTCAGAAACTGACAAGCCACTGCTTCAAAATATTTGCCGAATAAAGAACAAAGAGCAAAACCCACTAATCCTGACTGAATTCATAATCGGAAAGCTTGGATAGCTTGGAATACATATTTAGCCCCGATTTTAGAACAAGCACCATATACGCTGCTTGCGCCGTTTGGACATTGCTTAATCAGCTCCGAAAGAGCTTTTGCATGTTCTCTGAAGCTGTGATCAAAGCTTCGTGTCGTCCATCTAGTCACCGACTACGATATCTCCGAAAACAGAGGTTTTCTAAGCGGCGCCGGTGTCATACACTTCCATTGTAAACAAGGAGGCAGTTGAGGCAAGCAATGAACGCGTCATCACGTGATCAAACATGGCAGCGCCCACTGGATCGCCGCGAAAAGGGTCAATATCTGTTGAGATGTCATAACAAAACATTTGAGCACTCCGTTCCTCATCACCACTGCAAAGAGATGTAAAGCGGAAACAAGAAAACTGACCCCCGACCACCCCCTCTCCAACACAGACTTCTATAAAAAAAAAGGCCTTATACATAGTTTGCACGTGCGTCACTTCCGCACCGGTCCGCGAGCTTGTCCGCCATCTTTAGGCACCGGCGCGCATGCGGAAGCGTGCCGGAGCATGCTGCGCGCGCTGACGCGTTGCTGATACAAAGTTCCTTTCGCGTCGTGATCATGCCATTCTGCGCGATTTTCGGTTTCCGCACAAGAAGCACCACTGCCGCGAAGCCGAGCTACGCAGAACCGGGCGTAGGTATGCACCAAAAGTAATAACATGACAGGGCGAACGCACAAGAATGCTGTCGGAGAAACGTCGGTGTCTGTGACTTTCCCGGATAAATCGGAAGGACCCGAACAACGCGCGTGTCGTCACTTTGTTTCGGGCGAGTATATAACACGCCAAAACACTGCACATCACGCATGATCGTAAAGGGGCGGCAGCGATAGCCCCCGTACTGGTTGGTGACCGCCTGCTCGCACACTATTGTGACTCGGGGTCCGGGACGAGAGACTGAGTCTTGAAGCAGGCGAAGAGGAGACGAAAGCTTTATACAATATGTACAAATATGTACAGATATAGCAGGAATAGCAGGTAATAGCTGGTAATAGTTGCCCTTAGCTGGTGATAGCTAGTAAAAGCAGTAAGAGCTGGTAAGAGCGCACCAGACCGACGGGGCGGCCGGTGGCGACTCTCTCGCTTAACAATGGGCCGGTTCTTCCTTAAATCCCCTTGGCGGCGGCTCCTCGTCGACAGGAGCCAGACGGGACCGTTGCTGACGTCGCCCGCGCCGTATTGTGTCGTCGCGTCCCCTTGGCGACTCGTCGACAGGACCCAGAGGGACGGGTGGCGATGATGGCAGGTGCTATGGCACAACAGCACCCCCGCCGCCAGACAATGCATCCAGAGGTCGAGCTGTCCGACGCAGCTCGGAAGATTGGATGCGCTGGTTGAGCGACGTCGTCTATGGGGGTACAGGCTTTGCTGATTTTCCCGCCGGTGGTCTTTCCTGCTGCTCGGCCCTGTATATGTCCACTGGAACGACCGAGAATCAACAACGCCAAACCACTCCGGCCAAAGCAAGCACCCTCCGAATGCATCTCAAACCGCCAGACCAAAATTATCGAACAAAGCATTCTCCGAGATCTGGCTACACTAAACAAAAAAAAACAAAAAAATCCCGAACAACACGACACACGTATCTGAGAGAGAAATTCGAGATACGGACCTCCCCCTTTTTTTTTCGTTAATTGTGAATGCGCGAGTCTTAATCAAATCAGAATTACGTCGCAAGCGATTCTCAACTGTAATGCGGGCGGGCTGGCAAAGATCAAGGTTGCCGAAGATGACTTAATTTTGCCCCCGAAAGCCATGACGCAAAGGCTGAACGCAGCTAATCTGTGCGCCTGGGCGCCACCTTGCAAAAGTACGGAATTAAATCCGACAACTGTCACTGCATAAAGAAATAGCTCCCCACTACGCTTTCTCTACTTGAGCGTTCAGCAATCAGGTCTCAGTAAAAATGATTAACCAACTAAAAAAATTGTCGGTGTCTCGCGAATAAAAACGACCAGAGCATAAAAGATGCGCTCTTCTCTGCACATCCAACCTTTCATACGCTCAACACGCGACTGAACTTTAACGCAAAGAAGAATAAAAATGAATACTAAAAGACAAATAACAGAACGTGCTTTCAAAATGCCTTGGTTTTAATCGCGTGGTGTTCACAAACACACCCTTTCAGACGCGCTCGAGCGGGTCGCCCATTCTCGGGTCTACTCGTTGTCCACACGCGACACCACAACCAAGCTGGCATGCCCAAAGCACCTGCGACTTTCGACCCGCGGCCTCCAAATACTGCAACAGCGACGCATTCACGGACCCGCGTGCACGCTGTCCCTTTGACCGCTGGGCAGTCGCCTGTCTTTCCCCCAGGAAGGGAGCGGCAATTGAAGCAGACTATCAAGCATACCAAATGCTTCGCTACGTTCCTCTGCTTACAACTCCTTGACATCGCTGTGAACCGGCGGCATTTGCGGCGTCTGACTTTCAGAGAAATCCTGCCTTTACAGACGCGCGTCACGCCTATTATAAATCGCAGCAGCCGCCTAAGCCTCGGGCTCACCCTGCTGCGCTTTTTCCCAACGTGTTGGCGGTTGGCGCGCTTGACCCGGCTCGTATCGCCGCCCGAGTCCGACTTTCTCGGCTTGTGCCTTCGTCGTTTGCCCTCGGCGCGGCTCACAGGGCTCGCGGTCTCGGCACGCGTACTCGTAGGTACGCTGCCCTCTCGTCGCAGCGATATCGCTCCGTGCGGCAAAACCAAGCTAGGCTCGTGGTCGTCGCTAGATGTCTGTGCCTTTGACAGAACATGACTGCATCCGACGCCATCTGCGCTAGCCGGCTCGCCCTGAGGTCTCTCCTCAACTGACCGGATTTTATCGCTGCTATCGAGATCAAAGGAGCCACTGTCGGCCACTGTTTGCAAAGCGGCCTCTCCAGACGGCGAAACAACAGCGTGTTCGCGCTCATCACTTAGCGCGTGCAAAATTGGCGCCACAGCATTTCCTATACATCCCGAACTAGCAGCCAGCTCAATGGGCGGTCTGTCCTCGACAAGCTCGGCATTGTCGCTATCAACCTGGCCTTCGCAGTCGGCCTGCCTTAAAGCATCAAAATGCCTCAACAAAGCCTTCTTAGCTTCATCGTAGTCCCGCTTCTCTGCATCAAGCAGGTGTTCCAGAACACACGAGCGTTTACGAGGAAGCAACAGGATCAACCGCTCGGACCAGAGGTCCCAGTTGACACCTTCTTTCTCGCAAACCTTTTCAAAGTCCGCAAGAAAAGTAACAATGCTCTCGCCTGCCTTGAAATTATGAAGATGGTATCGCGCTGTGCGCCATGCCCATGTTTGAATTTCTCGACGGCGCTCTCTCATTGCCCTTTCCCCCTGACTTACGTGCTCCTTCGCCTCTAACTCGCGCCTCTCACGTCTAACGCGTTCCTTTGCCTCGAGCTTTCGCTCCACAATCATTTCCCAAGCCTCTTCGGCTTCCTCGGTCGTCACGTCCTCTGCTCGCATCACGTCGAGAATCGCTTTCCTTGCTTTTTCGGAGCCGGCGGAAATGCCCAACTCCTCGCAAATTTGAATGAGGTCCTGAACTTGGAATTCCTCCATCGCGATGTCGTCCCTCCTGTTGCTGGCCCACTAAATTTACCCACTTTAAACTAGAATGCATAAATCATAGTCTGCCAAAGAACAAAACACTCAAATAATAGCCTACCAACAAACAAAACACTCTACTAACATCTGCCTGTGCTAGAGAGGTCTGGCGACTTGAAAAGCAAACATCGGGCACTCACCCAGCCAAAGTGGTTGACGCCGGTCGGTCTGGTAGCTGCCATCGAGCGGTATAGCAGGCGTCTTCGGTCCTCGTATCTCGCAGCTTGCCATCCGCTGTTGAGATACTGGTTCGCCAATCCCACAGCTGTCATCCCTATTGAGACTCGGGGTCGGGGACGAGAGACGGAGTCTTGAAGCAGGCGAAGATGAGACGAAAGCTTTATACAATATGTACAAATATGTACAGATATAGCAGGAATAGCAGGTAATAGCTGGTAATAGCTGGCCTTAGCTGGTGATAGCTAGTAAGAGCGCACCAGACCGACGGGGCGGCGGTGGCGACTCTCTCGCTTAACAATGGGCCGGTTCTTCCTTAAATCCCCTTGGCGGCGGCTCCTCGTCGACAGGAGCCAGACGGGACGGTTGCTGACGTCGCCCGCGCCGTATTGTGTCGTCGCGTCCCCTTGGCGACTCGTCGAGAGGGCCCGGACGGACGGGTGGCGATGATGGCAGGTGCTATGGCACAACAACACGCATGGTCGCTTTTATCGCTCTGAAAAACGCCCGTGTACTTGTGTTGTAGTGCACGTTAAAGAACTCCGGGCGGTCAAAATGATCCCGGAACCTTCCACTGCCGCGCGTTTCATAATTAGATCGTGATTTTAGCACGGAAAACCCAATTTTGTTTTTTTAACGGCCTGAAAACTGCTTCGCATCGTCATCTCTTGGTATGTGTGCTTCGCTTAGGGATATGCTAAGCAATATTTGAATGTCTGCATACTTTCAATATAATGGGCTACTTCTAGTTAACGCAACAGAATTCACATGCACGGACATGCACCGAACTGTAAACCAAAACTCGCAGAAAGCGAACACACGTTTTGAAGCTTGGGGAAAAAGTGCATATAGGTGACCCTCTGTGGCAAGAAAGCTGTCCCTGAATGGAGCAGCACAAAAAATACCGAGATTGTTTTCTCTGCCGCACGCCAAGGAACATATGCTTTTATTGACTCACCTCGCCGAGGACGATGGTAAGACCCGACGACAGCTAGGCGCTTCGCTGCAACCTACCTCACCCAACCGCTCGTGAAGTAATTGTGCGCCTTCAGCGATTTGTATGCCTTTATTTCGTTCAGCGTGACGTAGCATGTGGACGGGACAAGATAATTAATAATATCCACGTACGTCGTGGCCGGGAGCACCTCGGGGTCTGAACTGGTATTCACGCCAACGTGCAGCTATAGTATGGGTCCACGCCGTCATAGCCCGATGTTTGGAAAGTAAAACTCAATGCGCGGAAAAAAAAAAAAAACGCAGGGGATGAAATAAACAATTTTCAGGTGCCTACCAATGTCGCAAGTATTCGCGTCACGTAGGCCCAATAAAAACGTACAGGCATTTTTAGTACGCTTCCAAGCAAAATAAACATCGTTAATGCGCGGCTAACTAGACGGGAATAAAAACCTAAATACCCAAGCCACAACAGCACGTCCGACATACCGTTCACAAAACAGGCAGCACTTGTTAAACGCGACAGAGCCCTTGCAGTGCGTCAAATGCACGGCGAGACAAAACAGAAAAGAACTCGAGAGAAAGTGAGAGCAACATCGTGGCCGAGACCTTCATCGCTCAACCTACTAAACGTGACGCCCCAATGTAATAGCAAAGGTTGTACTAAACAGTAGAAACTGACAGACGTGCCTAACAGTTTCACATCTTTGGCCACGACAACACAGTCGAACTGCGAGAAAAAAAGTTCAAACAAGCTTTTATGTCCGTTAGAAGGGGAATACTCACGAATCAGCCTCCTCCGTCTTTTGATAATCCACAGAACAGCGCGCACCTTGAAATCGCACAACGTTGCTGATAGCACAACTCTTCTTGTTAATTCAGGCTACTTCGTGGGGCCGAAGTGAGTTCGAAGCAGCGCGCGCATTTCTCGAACCTCGGAAGACCGTTGATGAACATGGCCGACACTGTCACTACTGAACGATAACGCGCACATCGCCTCAGACGGCCTTCCGGGTGCTTCACAGCGTGTTTCAGACTTTCCACTCGCGAGGCAACAACACACCGTGAATGACGGTACACATAAGCAGCCGTCTGTTGTTTTCGCTTGCACGCCGCGAAATCCGACATGACGCAACGCGTAAAGCCGCTATCCCGCTCGCACACACCGACGCCCGGGCTCCGCTGCCTTCGTTCAACAACTCGGTCGTGTTCAAGCGCCTCACCAGTAACCACGTGAATCGCCATTGGCTGCAGGAGCGCGTGATCTGGTGGCGTGACAGCTAAACAGAGTGGAAACTGCAATCGCCCTCTCCTCCACCTTGCGTCGGTGAACACGGGGAGCGGGGGTGGGGCGTGATCACCGCGGTGCGGAGATCTCCTGGGGACGTCACACCGCACCGGTGACGTCACCGGCGCACGTACAGTGACCCTGGTTGGCAAAAACAGCCGCCGCCGGCTTTCTGCGTGGTGCAGTCGCGCAGTAGTTGGGGTTAAAATCCCTATATAAGAAAAGTACCGCCATCCTTTGATAAACGCCGCTTCTTTCTCTCCTGTATCTCCGATCTCCGATTGGACGATGATAGCGCGCGCTTTTCACTTCTTTATATTTTCTTTTTTTCCGCCTCAGAGCCATGTTGAAAGTCCTCTGCGCAGCCGCAGTCGCCGGCGGCGGCGCGCGCCCGGCCTGAAAGCTTCAACGTGGACTTTCTGGGTGCGCCACCGTCGACTTGGCTTTCGCAAGCAAAAAGTAAAGAAAAAAAATCACAGCATATCCACGGGGTGAATGATGATGAGTGGGCGAAGCTCCGGAGGGAATCATCGGATCTCCCGCTTAAGGGGACGCTAGCACAAACGCGTTAGAAACGTGCAGTACTCTCTAGTAAGGGGGAGCGGCCACAGCGTCTTACGCAGCCATTTACACATGCCGGAACGTGCACCGCGTTTGCCGACGCCATCACATGACTGCTGAGAGAGTATACCCCCGTATTCATAAACGCTCCTCGACTTGAACTTGGCTTGCCACCGCTTTGGGCAGCGCGTTCGAAACGCGTTGAAGGTAAGGTGGAGAGGCCACAACGTCTTACACCAGCTTCTTACACGGGCCGTAACGCGCTAGCACAAACGCGTTAGAAACGCGCTAGAAACGCGGCCTTTCGTTAATGTTGGGTATTTATAGCCATCGTGGTGCGTTTGTCCATGTCCGCTTCGTGGCGTAGTGGGCTAACGCCGCGCGCTCGGAAGCGAGGGGTCCCTGGTTCGATTCCGCGTTACGGACACAACTTCGGAATTTTTTTCTCAGACTGGTTACACACTACTACTACTACTACTACGGGGACGGAACGGGTGCCGCCATAAGGAGCTTCGCCCCTAAAAGCAAGCGCCTTAGGAGAGGAGGTAGCGGAGGAAAGAGTAGATGGCGGTACACGGTTTTCAGCAACGGAGCACGGGCGCGGCCATGTTTGATCACGTGATTGCGCCGGCATGACTGGCCTTGGGTTGAAGGCCAGCGAAGGAGCCGTACTGCTGTAGTCGTGGGCGACGGTGCGGCAAGCGGCGTTGTTTCGGGTCCACCGATGGACAGCAGCTAGATCGACGACACAAAGCTCAACGATCATGTAAGTGAACCATTGTTTGTCATTTAACGTTTTATGTGCTCGCGCCGGAGCGCTCTGGCGCTCGATCATCGTGCATGCGCGTCGCTCGTTCGCGCCGAGCGATTCGAGCTCACGGAGGCTTCTTGTGCATCGTTCACGTCAGTTCGCTAGTTCTTTTTCTTTTTGTGGTTAGTGTGGTGTACTTAAGCTACGATCTGAGCTGTTTGAAGTGGTTGCCCAGCCTCTCGCGCTTTGCTTGACGGCCTCGAATGTGTAAGCTTGAGCGCCGAGTGAAAAATCCGTGTCCGCTTGTGTGTTGACGTCTCGCTCGCTGGTATTTTAGCTTCCCACATGCGTTGCGGTAAGCGTTTGCCTCGATACTGGTGCACTGATCTCTGCAGAATTCACCAGTGCGGCGGGCACGCAATAGTTTCGCGTAGTTGACTTCAGAGCGGCAGATTGTGATTGTTGGATGTACTAACTGAATGCCCGCGAACGGGCGTTGTTTCATAGTAAAACCCCTGTCACACGGGCACGTTCGATCGCAATTGAGCCTCGATTCGAATCCAGTCGGTCGTGATCCGCAAATCGTAATCGAAGTGTCCGATTTCGATCGGAGACCGACGTAAGCAGCTTCTAGCTCAGTGTGACAGAAAACGAGGTACAACGATAAAGAAAGAGATCCGAAGAAATAACCCTCTAAAAAGGCCGTCTTATTTTTTATGCACGTATAATTTTGAAAATCTGTGTGCTGCGTCGACGCCATGCACGTAGTTCTGAGATTTGCAGACGATCAGAATCAGCGGATGTGGCACGTCGTTTACCTGAAATACTGAATGAAAAAGTAATTTTTCTGAAAATTGATTTGTACGTACCTTTACTACCTATTAGGCGCGTTTATTATTTGCTTCGGACTTAGTTACACTTAAAGCGTTAGAGCCCAAACAACACGATCCTCATCCTTGGACTGTGTAGTAGCGATCATTTTCGATTGCGATCGAAAGTCCGAGCCGGATCGAGGCTCGATCGCGATCGAAAGTGGCCATGTGACAGGGGCATAACTTTGGCTAGCTGTAACTCAAGCGTTTTATATATGAGAGGTCCCGTTTCAACTTTTCAAACTATTCATAGGAGAGCAACACCAGCTTAGTAATCAAATATGTATGAATTATTGAAACTCCAGAACTATAATTTATAAATCCAAACGATCAGTTTAATATCAGACTGTATCTATCGTGTTATTTTAGTTCTTTCAAACATCTGCAGATGTCTTGAGGAGTAAATAAAAAATCAGCTTTCTTTCATTGCCATTTTTTTTTCATTCCCGCAGTACATACAAATGTTTCTCCCCTATTTCAGTTGTCTACGACTACATGGTCAAGGCAATCGACCAAGATGGGAAGCCTGCACAGGACTACAGGGGGTTTGCAGAGGGCATCAACCTTTTTGACAGTGGCTTTGACAGTGACAGTTAATTTTGTGCTTCAATACATAAAGCGACGTTTTGTTAAGAAGAAATTCTGGAACGCCAATGCATTTCTCCGCAAAATCAGGAATTAATATCTCGAAACTGGTGTCATCCCGAGAATTCGTTCCAAGTGGATCCGCCTTGCGAACTCCACGGCTACAAATTGTAAATTGCCATATGGGCCATCGAGTAATTAGTTAAAAACTTAATTAGTGAATTTCTGTTAATTATTCGATTATGCATTTCAATTTCTTGTGCAAGTAATGTCCGCCTCTTCGAGTAGACCAGCTCATGAACTAGAATTGTGCTATCTGCCACAGGCAACCTTTAAGAATTTTTGAAAGTGTTCGCTGAAACACCCTGTCTGATGTAATAGTTCAGCGGAAATCCGCTAGGTGGAGATAAGTAATTAAAGAGAAACTGAGACATCCACCCAAATGTAGCAATTCGCTACTATGGAAACCCAACCGGGTTCCTCTTTCGAGGAACCCGGTTGGGTTTCCATAGTAGCGAATTGCTACATTTGGGTGGATGTCTCAGTTTCTCTTTAACACCCTGTCTATACTCAGCATTCGCTTTGGGGGAACCCTGAAAGACACAAGGCAGAAGGCAACAGCTGATTTGTAGTTACCACTACTTTAATACGCAGCTAATCAAATAATGTCAAACTGGTGAGTTTGAAATTATTTACTTTTATTTTCATGGTTTCTCTTGACATTTGCGATAGACGATACGATAAACACGCAACCAACGCTTCTAGCGTTGTTTAAAACAATAATTTTGTGCTACAGCGTCAACACAGCTAGCTTTCGCGCACCTGTTGCTGGCCACAAACAACGCCAGGTCTACGTTCTGATCACACCGTGCATCCGATACAGCAGAGAAGCCAACATATGTAAAATCAGACGCGCAGGCAGGAATTCGTCAAGCTTAACGATTTAAAAATGCGATTCAGATTGCACTTTTCCAATCTTTTCTGCAGGAGTTCTCACCGCGACAACTAGTACGCCTTAATTGGCACCGATCCCGGCGCATATACGCACGTGGCGTGTAATTTCGCTGAAGGATAAACATCACTGATAGCAGGTGACTGTTCCAATACGATATCGCTAATACTTGTGTTCTGCCACGGAAACACCGCACGGTGACCTTAATGCACAGCAAGCGCAAGATGGGAACAGTTTATACACTATTCCGCAAGC
Organism: Dermacentor silvarum; assembly: GCF_013339745.2. Classification (NCBI taxonomy): domain Eukaryota; kingdom Metazoa; phylum Arthropoda; class Arachnida; order Ixodida; family Ixodidae; genus Dermacentor; species Dermacentor silvarum. The sequence continues at coordinate 324,294,295 of NC_051154.1, read as the reverse complement.
CTAGCGCGTTCGCTTATTCGGTACTATGATCTGCCACTTACTCTTGCCGATGTGCCTTAATTGAAGTTCTTTCTCTGTGGGTTTGCAATCCAGCGTTGTCGGGTGAGCTTGTTTTTCTCTTCTTGAGGAAATCGGCGCATGGAAAACGGCCTCGGGCACGGGCAGTCTCGATGCAGCTGTGGCGCGTGTATTTCACACACCGACGTGTTCCACAGCTTAATGTCGCCATCACAGTTTTTGCATCCGACCACAGCACACGTTTTCCCTCTTAATCTCCACATGGAGCAGAATATTGTTCGACGTTTGACAAACTGCGCTTGTTAAACGCCGCTGGCTACGCTTTCGCGACTGAGCAATGGTAGTTTCGTTTGCACGCCCAAGGCCAGATATGTCCAACACGCGCGGCGCTCCGGTGGCGCCATCTGATTTCAGTTGCACAAACCGGCTGCTGCAAATCGTCTTAGTTGGGGTAGGTGGGCGCCACATCGACGCGTGTTCTTATTTTTTTTTTTTTCTACGTGAACCTCCACAATTCTCTTGCCAGCCAGATTAGCAACTAATGAGTGGGCCTCTTCGATTATGCAATCCCGGACTGTCCGGAAACCGTCCGCGGCTTCCGGTCTGACTAGCCCTGACAGGAGAGCGCGTCACAGTCACGTGATCCAGCTGTCGGGGATGTCCGAGATTTCGGTCGAAGCACCGCAACCGGAAGTCACTCTCCCTGCTGCCGTCGTCTGCTCTTTGCTACTTAAATCCCTATATAAGAAAAGTACCGCCATCTACTCTTTCCTCCACCGCCTCCTCTCCTAAAGCGCTTGCTTTTTTCTTTACTTTTTGCTTGCGAAAGCAAAGTCGACGGTGGCGCACCTAGAAAGTCCACGTTGAAGTATATCTTAATAAAACTTGTTGTTGGGCTAGGTGGTACATTCTTCATACAACGATAGGACGCAACACATCAAGGAAAAAATACAGGTGAAAGGAAAGAGCGTCACTCGCAACTAACTTTATTCCGAGAAAGCATCGCAATATATAGCTGAGCTAACACATGCGCAGCAAGGTTCGACGCATCACCCCACCTAGATGAGTCAAAAAGAATCATGTGCTAGATTAAAAAGCATCTAAAAAATTCAAACTCGGCGCCGCGCAACACCACTAACGTATCGCTAATGCAGATATCTTTTTTTCTTTTTATGTAATATGCCTCGAGCATTTCTTGTGCCAGCACCTCGTTGCTTCTACCCAGAATGCTGATCTCCTTAAATCTTGCGTTACATTTACATGCTTTGCAGTGCGCAAGTAAATGTGTTGAAAGGTTATTCTTAATGGAAAGAGCATGCTCTCTCGCTCTGTCGTTAACACATCGACCCGTTTGGCCGATGTAAACCCTGCCACAGCTGAGCGGAATTTCGAAAACCACACCCACCACACCCACCGCACAAGTGACGTCGGGATTTACATGCCTCTTGCCACATATAGGCTGCTTGGGTGCTTTGGAAATCCGCGGGTACAGGCCTGACAGCTTCCTTGGTGCAGAGAGGACCACTGGGACATTGTACCTATTCGCTACCTTCTTAAGGTTGTGCGCAACCTTATGTACGTAGGGTACAACTATTGGCCTTGTTTCCATCGGTTGCCGTTTCTTCTATGTGCTTGGAAGGTGCGCTGGCGAAATCCTGCCCGCACAGGATGGCGGAGAGCTTTGACAGTCAGGTCAACCGGCTCTACTCAGCTGGGTATCCTCGCTCCGTCGTTGGTGCTGTAGCTGAAACACTCCTTCAAAAATTAAAAGGTAAAAAGAAGTGGGAAACAAGCCCGAGCGCCTTTCCCGTGACGAGATAATCCCCTTCATCCCCGAGAAAGCGTCACACCTCTACGACCTGAGCAGACGCAAAAGGCGAGCTACCAAAGCAGAGGACCCGAGAGGGAGAGGAGGTCGTCAACTTGACCACCCGACAGAGGACTGACACTTCCACAAGTTCCCCGAAGGAGACATCGGCTACCACAAGACCACGAGGGGTTAAGGCCGTTCTGGCCCCCATGTTAGGCAGAACCGATCGAGACTCGGATAGAGTCAAAACCATGTACCAATGAAGTGAATACAGTCTTTTCTATTTTTCATCATCACGACGCCCGCCTTCATCACCGTCTCCTGATTCTTGCGGTGACGACCCAGCTCACCCGGTCGAGATTATATCAGCGTTTAGATTGCATGACAGCTAGGAACTTGTTAAGCAGGACTTATTAACACGCATGCGTTCATGGGCGGCCCGTTTTCATTTTTCCCGGGGGGGGGGGGGGGGGGGGGGCTGGGGCCCAACCAGCTTTCTGAAACCTACCCATATATATATATATATACAGGGTGTTTCAGCGAACACTTTCAAAATTTATTTAAGGTTGCCTGTGGCAGATAGCCCGATTCTAGCTAATGCGCTGGTCAACTCGAAGAGGCGGACATTACTTGCACAAAAAATTGAAATGCATAATCTACTAATTAGCAGAAATTCACTAATTAAGTTTTTATCTAATTACCTGATGACCCATATTGCAATTTACAAATTGTAGCCGGGGAATTCACAAGGCGGATCCACTTGGAACGAATCCTCGGGATGACGCCAGTTTCGAGATATGAATTCCCGAACTTTGCGGAGAAATGCATTACCGTTCCAGTTAATTTTGTTCTTCAATGCATAAAGCGACGTTTTGTTAAGAACTTAACTGGAACGCCAATGCATTTCTCCGCAAAGTTCGGGAATTAATATCTCGAAACTGGCGTCATCCCGAGGATTCGTTCCAAGTGGATCCGCCTTGCGAACTCCACGGCTACAATTTGTACATTGCAATATGAGCCATCAGGTAATTAGTTAAAAACCTAATTAGTGAATTTCTGCTAATGTTTCGATTATTCATTTCAATTTCTTGTGCAAGCAATGTCCGCCTCTTCGAGTAGACCAGCTCATTAACTAGAATTGTGCTATCTGCCACAGGCAACCTTTAAGAATTTTTGAAAGTGTTCGCTGAAACACCCTGTATATATATATATATATATATATATATATATATATATATATAACCTTTGCTAATAAACAATTGGAAATAATAGATTGTATAATAAATGGTATAAATAGCAAATTTTCGCTGTTGTCGCCGTGATTTTACGTAATAAATCCAAAAGCCATATCAGTGAGCGATCCATACACTGTGGGTGCGGGAAAAAGCCCGTCACAGTGAGCCGACAAAGATGGCAGCTTGATGGGCATTCTCTTCCCACGCGCTCAATATTCGGCTTACTTGTAGGTCACGTAATCAAACGCGAATGGGAAGGAGAGCCCACGTCTTCTCCTCTACCGCTGCCGTAGCTCTGAATGACTGCGCGCTGCTGACGCTTATGCGGGCCGCGTGCCGTATCTAATTGTTGGTAATCATTGGTGGGTGCAATGATAAAGGGCGACCAGGGATGGATGCTAACTTCATGCGCGCTGTATACCTTGCCGGGTTGTCTTTGCGTGCCCCTAGTGTTGCATAGTTAAGAGACAGAGGTCATTGCAGATCACTGACAGATGCCGTCTCTAGTGGACATAAAAATAGGCAGACAATGAATCTAATTTTCGGAGTTGCGGTGAATCGCGCGGCTGTACGAACCGTTCGCCTCCACTGCCGGCATTCTTCATAATGCTTGCGTTGTGAAGGCGAGTGCTCGAGGTCATCCAGTGAGATATTTACAGGTTTACATACATGGTCCGTGCATTACACTATGCTTGGTATTTTAATTTTAGGTGAATGTTTACTACAATATTATATGCTCACTATATAACTATGCAGAATTGTCAGACGAAAAACATAAAATACGCAGTATTGGGCATAACGTATAGACTCGTGTAAGGGCCGCAATTTTCTGTCGTGATTTTGACGGGCCTTTCATGGGACCCGGCCATTTGACCTCATTCTTCCAACTACGAGTGTGAAATCCGCTGTAAACCTCCGCGATCGCCTCCTCTCGACATCCAGTAGTGGCGCGTTAAAGTACGCTGCGCGCGACAATTCGCTGTAATTGAGCCCGACCAGAATCAGCGCGGTTGGATGCTTCTCGGTTGTATGCCTTTTTTTAATATTGTCACGTAGTAGTGACGGTAATGAAAACAGTCACAAAACTGTGTATGACGAAACTGGTTGTTTATTGGGCGAACCTGTGCCCACAAAAGCAAGCTACACTCAAAGCACAACGATAGCGGCGAACACAGTCGGCGATCGTCGAAAATCTGATCAGCGGCGAAACGCGTCGGCTTTTATACCTGAGTCATCGAAGGTTCCAGATTAATCCCTGATGCCCGCGTGTCTTCCAGAAAGTTCTAGACAATTCGCGTCGCTCATACAATCAGATTACATGGGCGTCGGTGACCACAGACGACGGATAGAAGCATTGATAACGTCCGAGAAGCTTCCAATGCAGGCGCGTCCTGCGCCGAGCGATAACGTTTAACATTTGTCAGCCAATGTTGAAAGCGGCTACCGGTGAAAGATAAACATGTGTACGTGTCAATACCCTCCCCTTAAAAAAAAGCATCGTCCCGATGCTACAAACAAACACGAAAGCGAAAACAAAACCATGCGTAATAAACAAAATAACAAAAAACAATAACAAAGTAACAAAGTACCTAAGTTTGTCAGCGGGCGTAGAAAGGCTTAAGACGCACCACGTGGATGACTTCAGGTCGTGCCCGGCGCCGCTGTGATTGCGAAATGCCGTCTGGCACGACCTCATAGTCCAGTGCGCCAATACGTCGGGTGATCTTATATGGTCCGAAATAGCGACGTAACAGCTTCTCGCTAAGTCCTCGTCGGCGTATCGGAGTCCAGACCCAAACACGGTCACCGGGCTGGTACTCGACGTAGCGTCGTCGAAGGTTGTAGTGTCGGCTGTCGGTCCTCTGCTGGTTCTTGATGCGCAGGCGGGCGAGCTGTCGACCTTCTTCGGCACGCTGCAAATAGGTGGCAACGTCGAGATTTTCTTCGTCGGTGACGTCCGGTAGCATGGCGTCAAGCGTCGTTGCCGGGTTCCTTCCGTAGACCAGGTTGAACGGCGCCATGTGCGTCGTTTCTTGCACGGCCGTGTTGTATGCGAAGGTCACGTACGGAAGGATGGCATCCCACGTCTTGTGTTCGACGTCGACGTACATTGCCAGCATGTCGGCGATGGTCTTATTTAGGCGCTCGGTGAGGCCATTCGTCTGCGGGTGGTAGGCGGTGGTCCGGCGATGGCTTGTGTGGCTGTATCGCAGGATGGCTTGAGTTAGTTCTGCCGTAAAGGCAGTACCTCTGTCGGTGATGAGGACTTCTGGGGCACCGTGACGCAGGAGGATGTTCTCAACGAAGAATCGGGCTACCTCGGCAGCACTGCCTTTGGGCAAGGCTTTTGTTTCGGCGTAGCGGGTGAGGTAGTCCGTAGCTACGACGATCCATTTATTCCCGGACGTCGACGTCGGAAAAGGCCCCAGTAAGTCCATCCCAATCTGCTGGAACGGTCGGCGAGGTGGCTCGATCGGCTGTAGAAGTCCGGCTGGCCTTGTCGGCGGTGTTTTGCGTCGCTGACAGTCTCGGCATGTCCTTACGTAATGGGCGACGTCGGCAGAGAGGCGAGGCCAGTAGTATTTTTCTTGTATCCTTGCGAGCGTGCGGGAAAAACCGAGGTGTCCAGCCGTTGGGTCGTCATGGAGAGCTTGCAGAACCTCTGGACGCAATGCTGAGGGTACCACGAGGAGGTAGTTGGCTCGGAGAGGCGAGAAGTTCTTCTTTAGGAGAATGTCGTTTTGCAAGAAAAACGACGCCAATCCTCGCCTGAACACCTTCGGCACAGTGACGGTCTTGCCTTCCAGGTAATCTACAAGGTTCCTTAGTTCCGGGTCGGCTCGCTGTTGTTCGGCGAATTCGTCGGCACTGATGGGTCCCAAGAAAGTGTCGTCATCCTGGTCATCCTGTGGCGGCGGTTCGATGAGCACGTCTAGATCGGTAGACCGGCGTCTGGCGTTGCGGTTAATTCGTGGCGTCGGATCACGGCTGCGTCGGCTTGCTCTGCTGCTGCTACGTCGCGTCGGAAGGTCTTCGTTCGGCGGCGATGTGCTGTCAAGGCTGTTGCTAGGCGGCGTGCTGATATCTCGTCGTGATGATTCGCGAATCGTCGTCGTCGTCGGCGGCGGAGGATCTTCGGCATTGCGTCGTACAGCAACCGCACCTCCATCGGTTGCTGCTTTTAGTTTCCCGGGTATGGGCTGGGAGATCGGCCCCGGGTTGGGCCGGCATACAGGCGGCGATGCGGCGAGATGTAGCGGCCTGGTGACGGCGAGCGTGAGGGCCGTCGTGGTTGCCACTGGGCTCCGGCAAGGTAGTCGGCGATGTCACGTGGTCGCTCGCCAAGCTGTGGACGTGGCGCGTTGACGGCGAACCCTCGTAGGCCCATCTCGCGGTATGGGCATCGGCGGTAGACATGGCCGGCTTCCCCGCAGTGATAGCAGAGCGGGCGGTGGTCGGGGGCGCGCCAAATGTCCGTCTTCCGCTGGGAGCTGCGCTGGGCGACGGGCGGGCGTGCTGGCGGCGGCGGCGGTGGACGACGGAACTGCGGCATTACGGGGCCCTGGCGCGAGCGCGGAGGGGGGCCTTGACGACGGACGACGGCGGCGTAGGTCATCGCTTGCGGCTGTGGTTGAGGCGATACCGGAACTTCTGGCACTTCTAGTGATCGCTGAACCTCTTCTTTAACTATGTCAGCGATTGAAGTCACCTGAGGATGCGATCTTGGGAATAATTTCTGTAGTTCTTCCCGTACAACCGCTCTGATCGTCTCGTGCAGGTCGTCGGCGCCTAGAGCTTGAGCTTCGGCGTAGTTTGTCAGTGCACGGCGGTTGTATTGCCTGGCTCGCATTTCAAGGGTCTTCTCGATGGTTGTGGCCTCCGAAACAAATTCTGCCACAGTCTTGGGCGGGTTGCGCATCAATCCAGTGAATAGATGCTCTTTGACGCCCCGCATCAAGAACCGAACTTTCTTTTCCTCTGACATATCGGGGTCGGCGTGGCGGAAGAGGCGAGTCATCTCCTCCGTGAAGATTGCGATGTTCTCGTTCGGCAATTGCACTCTGGTTTCTAATAAAACTTCGGCCCTTTCTTTTCGCACGACATTCGTGAAAGTCCTCATGAAGTTCTCACGAAATAGGTTCCACGTCACCAGGGTGGTCTCTCTGTTCTCAAACCAGGTCCGAGCAGCATCATCTAATGAAAAATACACATGGCGCAGCTTGTCGTCGTCGCTCCATTTGTTGAACGTCGCGGTCCTCTCGTATGTCTCCAGCCAGGTTTCAGGGTCTTCAGCCGATGATCCACGAAAAGTCGGTGGCTCCCGAGGTTGCTGCAGCAGGATGGGGGACGCTGGTGCTGCCATTTTGGTCGTTGACTTGGCCTTGATTGCAGTGGTCTTTTCGGGAAGAAGTCCGAACTCCGGCACAAGTCCTTGCTGCCTACGGCTAGCTCGCTGGTCCTTGGCGACGTTGGTCTCGTTCTCCGGTTTCGGGCTTGGGTCGCGGCTTTGCGGGGGCGTTCGGTGCATGAACGAACTAGCACCTCCACCAGATGTCACGTAGTAGTGACGGTAGAGAAAACAGTCACAAAACTGTGTATGACGAAACTGGTTGTTTATTGGGCGAACCTGTGCCCACAAAAGCAAGCTACACTCAAAGCACAACGATAGCGGCGAACACAGTCGGCGATCGTCGAAAATCTGATCAGCGGCGAAACGCGTCGGCTTTTATACCTGAGTCATCGAAGGTTCCAGATTAATCCCCGATGCCCGCGTGTCTTCCAGAAAGTTCTAGACAATTCGCGTCGCTCATACAATCAGATTACATGGGCGTCGGTGACCACAGACGACGGATAGAAGCATTGATAACGTCCGAGAAGCTTCCAATGCAGGCGCGTCCTGCGCCGAGCGATAACGTTTAACATTTGTCAGCCAATGTTGAAAGCGGCTACCGGTGAAAGATAAACATGTGTACGTGTCAATATTGACTGTCAAGTTGGGGGTGCCGCCCTTACAAGGGTCTGATCCTTACACGGATTTACACGGTAAGAATCTTCCTTCGTCTAATTGTCTTCTACTTCGTTATCACTAATACGGCTTCACCTTCCCGGCCAAACTGCACTCTTTCTTTCTTTCTTTTTAGTACTTTGAGTCCGAGTATCAGCGCTGCTGCGCATGACTTCTGTACTTATTCTGATCTCGAGTAAATCCGGCTTGGCATCATTTCGGTTACTGAGTGAATTCTATATACAAGGTGCTTCAGCGAACACTTTCAAAAGATTCTCAAGGTGCCTGTGGCAGATAGCACAATTCTAGTTCACGACCTCGTCTACTCGAAGAGGCGGACATTACTTGCGCAAAAAATTGAAATGCATATTCAACTAATTAACAAAATTAACCAATAAGTTTTTAGCTAATTACCTTAAGGCCCATGTTGCAATTTACAAATTCTAGTCTTGAGTCTTGAGGCTGCGACCTGATCCTGCAGTGGGTTCCGGCTCACATCGGACTAGAGGGCAACGAGCACGCCGACGCTCTCGCCAAGTAGTAAGTGGTTCGTGAGGAAAGGGAAAGGCTGACGCTATCTTCTGCAGCCCTTGAGGGAGCACGGCTCAGCGCCAACAGGGAGGGGTAAGTGGGAGAGAAAGAGGGGTAGTGTGGAGTCGTCACCATGGCTGGACGGGGCAAACCGGCAGGCTGAGGCAGCACGTATCGGCCGAGGTGGTAGGCCGTAGAGTGCTGCAGAGTCTGCAGGGGTGTGGTTCCGAGCCTGTCAGGCCCGGGATGGGATGGGAGGCCGTGAGGCCTTCCCGCTTGCAGAAATGTCCTTAGAGGCGTGCGGAGAGCCCTGACGAGTCAAGGTACTCCACGACGCCTCGAAGTGCAGAAAGCTGGTGTCGGCCGGGGAAGAGGAGATCTTCCTCCTTGCCAGAGGGGAGGCCCAGGCGGCGGACCTCCTGCAGGAGTGGGCCCCGCTGCTGGAGGTACGCCGGGCAGGCCAGCAGATGTTCAATGGTCTCCGGCTCCCCGCAGGAAGTGCAGGCCGGGGACGTCGCTCGACCAAGTCGGTGGCTGCGTGCTGCCGTCCAGCTGCAGCCGATACGTAGCCGCAGCAGGAGCGAGGTCTCCCTGCGAGCCAGGCCTCGCTGGGGGAGAGGACGTGGGGGGCATCCCAGTGACACCCGTTTGTCTGGGTGGTAGGTCGCCAGGTGTCGCCGCAGCCTCGGCCCTGTGAAATCGCCCTCCGTCACGGCCCGGCTGAGGGGCACAGTGGTGTGGTGGGCGTCCTTCGCCAGGGTGTCGGCGGCCTCGTTGCCCGGGATCCCTACGTGGGCGGGGATCCAGTGCAGGGACACTGGGTGGCCTGCATCCTGCAGCACTGTCAGCCGGGTAGACAGCAGTGCGACTCCAAGGCTGGCGCTTTCTGGCCTCTGCAGGCCGAGGAGGGCTGCCTTGGAGTCGCAGAGGATGGCCGCCGGTACCTCAGGAAGCGCCTCGGAGAGTAGGTCGACGGCCAGGTGGAGGCCTGCCACCTCCGCTGCAGTCGAGCTGGCGTGTCTGGGCAGTCGACACTGCCTGCTCTTCTGCAGGGCTGGTGCCGTGCAGGCCGCCGTGGCAGAGCCGGTGTCTGGTACCACCGATCCGTCGACGTACACCAGGAGGTGGTCTGCGAGGGTCTCGTCCAGGAGGCAGGCGGCCGTCTGCTGCAGGGCGCAGGCGGGCGAGCGCCTCTTCGAAGACCCGGGAAGCTCCGTGGCGATGGGGACAGGAGGCCTCTGCGGTGGGGGCAGCTGTACCGCGTTCGGCGGTGGGTTGCCAACCACCTCCGCGTAGAGGCGGCACAGCTGACCCATCCTTGAGGAAGGCCGGGACTGGAGGCGACGCAGCAGGCCTCTGCCATCAGGAGCATGGTGGAGGCGGTCGACGTGCCTCAGCCCCTGCTGCAGGAAGAGGAGCGACAGGGGCCATGCTCCAGCCTCTGCCAGGGTGGCGGCGATCTGGGAGCTCCGAGGGACGCCCAGGCAGAGTCGGATGGCCGCCCGGTGCTGCAGCTCCAACTTTTCGAGGCGGCGTGGCGGCAGCGCCACCAGCGGGAGGGCGTACCGCAGGCGTGATGTGGCCGCCGCCTCGAAGAGCCGCAGGGCCCACTTGACCGAGCAGCCCTCTCCACGGGCAAGGAGCTGCGACACGGCCTTGCGGACCCTGATGGTCTGGGACTGCATGGCCCCGACTGCCGGTAGCCAGGTTAGCCGGTGGTCGATGCGCAGCCCAAGGTACGACACAGTCGTACTCCATGGGATGCGCACGCCTTCCAGCTGCAGCCGGGGAGCTGAGCGCCGTGCTGCTGCTCTCGGGTGGACGAGGAGGGCCACCGTCTTCCCCGTCGACACCGAGAGACCGATGCTGCCCAGGTAGGCGGCTGTGGCGTCCAGGGCTCTCTGGAGGGCCAGGCGCACGTGGCGGCTTGACTGCGGCGGTCCCCGCACCCAAAGGGCGATGTCATCCGCGTAGATGGAGCACTCCACCTTGTAGTGGGGGTCCGTCGGCAGGGCAGCAGGCAACCGGGCCAGGGCGAGGTTGAAGAGGAATGGGCTCACCACTGACCCTTGTGGTACGCCTGCTGCCACCGGACGGGGAGTGCTCCTTGCATGGCCCACGCGGACCCTGAGGGTGCGGTCGTTCAGGAACGATGACAGGAACCGCCGCAGGTTGCCGCCAATGCCCAGGAGGTCCAGAGCCTGCTGTTTGACCGCATGTGGGAGGCCATCGAACGCCCCCTTGACGTCGATGCCTTGGAACGCGACGACACACTCGACGAGATAACCTCCTTGAGTGTAGACGAGATCTGCCGCCTTCTCGAGCTGTGCCTGTCAAATACCTACTTCACCTTCCGAGGCCGCTACTACAAGCAGGTGAAAGGAACTCGCATGGGGGCCTCAATTTCCGTCACCATGGCCAACCTAACTATGCAGAATATCGAAGACAGAGCTCTGAGTACTTTTTCCCCGAAGCCAAAGATATCCTCAGGTATGTGGATGATCGCTTCTGCATCGTAAAGGAGTCGCAAGTCGAAAACCTGCAGAGCCATTTAAATTCCATAGACCCTCATATACAATTCACGTCTGAGCGCGAACAAAACGGATCGCTACCATTCCTAGATGTACAAGTTACACGAGCCGAAGGCAATCTAAAATTATCAGTCTACCGAAAACCAACCCACACAGGGCGCTACCTACACTTCGCATCCAACCATCCGGCAAACCAAAAGGCATCTGTCGTAAAATTCTTTATTGAAAAGAACCGAAACTCATTGCACATTGGAATCAGATAGAAAGAAAGAACAGAGAACGGTTCTCAACGAACCTATAAGAAATGTCTATACAACGAAATTCATTCGAAAAACCACCCGACAACAAAAAAGAAGAAACAAACTACGAGACCTCCAACCGTTGACTTCCTCCCGACCACAGAAACGAGTCTCCATCCCATACGTCAAATGTACCAGCGAAGCTCTCAGCCGAATATTAAAAAAAGAAGGCCTTAAAGTCGCGCACATCCTCATTCCTAAACCTAATAACCATCCACCAAAAGAAAAAGCTCAAGGTGTCGTCAATAAAATCAGCTGTGCCGACTGTCCGGCGTCGTACATCGGGGAAACCCAAAATCTAAAAGAAAGAAACCGACAACATGAAAACGACCTCCGAACATTCAACCTAGAGTTACTGTATATACAGTAACTCTAATTCAACCGAATACGCAGCGCCGTCACCGAACATTCCGAAGACGCCGACCACAAGATTTCTTTCCAAGAAGCCCAAATCCTTCAGACAGAGACAAACTGGCGAAAAAGGCTACTGCTAGACTCATGGCACATTCAGGATACAGCGGGTAATATAAACCGCGTGAAGGGCATGCTTCCGTCTTTGTATGTCCATGGCCTTGCAGACGCGACGAAGGGCAGAAAGGACGCCTCGCTCTAGGTCACCAACACCAAAACATCTCGTCCCCCCCTTCCCGCCCCCCTTCCCGCCCCCCCCCGCCCCCCGTCAACGGCATTTCCGCGAGTAAAGCGCCCCCAGCATAGGTCAACCTAGCCGACCAGCAACGCGAAGTTTAACTGCCGTTCGGATGATTACACATGCAATACAGTGACCTACATTCCCAGCAGCAAATATGGTAGGCTTAAAAAGCGTAACAAACCATGGATGACTACGCGTATGTTGAGAATAGTTAGGAATGGAAGGCGCCTATATATCCAAGAACTAATAGCAATCGTCACTTTGAAAGGTTGCGTGACGTAACTTGTGAATACACACAAAATACAAGGGATGCAAAATACAAGGAACGAACCACGGCATTATGGCAATATAGGAAAGGCTACGGAGCAAATCCAGCGGGCATCACCGAAATTGTCTTTAATAATAAGGAGTTATTTTAGAAAATAACACTGAGAAAGCTACTTGTCTAAATAATTACTTTCATTAAGTATATTTGCCAAAACACAGCTGTAGTTCTTCACCATGCACAAGTTCCATTACGACTATGAAATCAGTGTCGAGTTAAATGTGAATGAAATCAGAGCATTAAACAAAATTACCGATAATAAGGCAAATGGACCATACGGCATTTGTCCTCGAATTTTAAAGCAAGGTTCAGAACCGATTTCCGTTTATCTCTAAGTAATCTACACCAAGTCGTTATCTTCCGGTTCCCTCCTGGATGACTGCAAAATTGCACATGTCCCCATTCATAAAGGTGGGTCTAAAAATATGTTAATAACTATAGGGCCATTTCTCTGACGTCCATAGAGCACGTAAATTATTAGTACATATTTTATATAAAGAGACAATGACACATTTACTAGTAAACAACTTACTGGCCCCACAACAACACGGGTTCCTTAAAGGTTTATCGCACAAGAGAACTGACTGAATTTTATCATGACCGGACAACTATCTGATACGGATACCGGCGGACAAATCGATTGCCTTTTCCTGGACTTTTAAAAGCTGTTTCGCACCGTTTAATATACTAAGCACGTTCCACTCAAAATTGGAGGGGATTTCAACGCCCCACATCAAACCTGCGGATATCGCTGGAATACTAAGAAAGGGGATGGACTCTGGCACCTAGCTACAGATCTTAATCTCTCCCTCATCACTGACCCAGCTTATCCGACTAGGTGTGGTACATCTACGTGCAGGGACTCCACCCCAGACCTTACTTTTGTATCAAATTTACCGAACGCTGGCTGGAATAACTCCAATATTGACCTGGGTAGTGATCATTACATATTAAAGATATTATTGGAAACCCCCAGTAATCAGATAAAGCACTTTAACTACGTTGACTGGGATCTTTTTCGGAAAGCAAGGAAAAGCAGAGCTGAGACAGAGACAGAACAAAACAAAAGACTCCAAACTTGGACCACTCAGCTCAGGGAAGATGTAAAGGCGGCAACGAAAGATATTGCCACTGAGGATTATATCGAAATCATGGACAGTATGCTGGCGCACTTGATTGAAGCCAAACAATCGATGTTAAAAAAATGGAAAACGCAACGGCTGAACAGGAGACTCAGGAAGCGCATAGCATTGTTGAAAAGGGAGATTGAGGAACACTCCAGAAATTTACAGCAACAACAATGGGATGAGCTTTGTAATTCCATAGATGGTCGAATCAAACGAGGTGGAAATTGGAACTTAGTTAGACATTTGCTTCATGAGAACGACACGAAATCTAATAGGAAAACAGCAGTAGCATGACTCGTCCATCGTGAGAGTCAGGACACAACGGAGGAGGCCAAAGAAAATGAACGCTACTGAACAAAATTAATCTCTGATTAAAAATTCAAACAAGCATAAACAAAAAACTACGAAATATATATATATATATATATATATATATATATATATATTTTTCAAGTAGGTGAACTCTTTTGGTGAGAGCAACACAGATTTGAATAAATTGTTCGTTGACGTTTGCATCTTATATCAGCTAATCAATAAGCCTATCGTTGTTTTGACTTTGCAAAGAGGGATACATAAGCTTTCTTGTTTCTTATTAAATTCAGACTCCCACTTACACCCTCAATGACACACCTCTGGTAACTTCTTCCTCTTGTAGATATGTCGGGATACACACCACACGCAACATTTTTGGAATATGTATGTTGAGTTTTCAATTTACCAATGCCAACCTCATGTTTGGTTTTTTGCTCCGAAATATTCTTCATGGGAACCTTTTATTTTATAAATTCATGGTGGGGTCAATCTTCGAGTGCACCAGTTCTGTCTGGAATCCAGCAACTGCTATACCTTATCGCAAGCTCTCGAAAGTGTCCAAAACCTTGCCGTCCGTGTTTTGATACATACAATTACTCACGTGTAGCCAGTGCGTCTTCTATAAAATCATCGCTTTGTTTACCTTGTCGCCGTATGCGATCTCGCTTGAGTTTGTTTATTAGGATTAATTTTATTACTCCCGCTGCTTAAAGGACCTATTTTTCTACCTCCCACCTACGTTTATTCTCGCAGCGGCCACGTTTGAAGCTTTCTTGCTTATGAAAAGAAGAAAAAACTGCCCGCTTTTTTTTATGTAATGCCTTCGGACTTTGACTCTATATACACTAACATAATTAAGTAAATTAATATGGCGAACTTGAACGAGATCCTTGAACTCGCTTTGAACACAACGGAGGAGGCCATTCTGGATCGGCTGGCAGCTAAGTATTTACCACTCAAGGATAGCAATGAGAGTACAGACCAGCCTGAGAGAGAGAGAGAGAGAAACAACTTTATTTACCCCATCTTAAAGGGAAAGGGGCTGCGAGAAGAAGGCGAGAGAGGTTGTCCTATTCGCGGTAGGCCGCCTCTACCACCTCAGCCCACCTCAGGATAGATAGCTTCCTGAAGTTCGGGGTTATGGCTGCGCATGGCTCCCGAGTATACTTAAAACTCTACAAATGTGAGGGGGTAGGGAGTAATTCTTGCATTGCCACATAATGTGGTTTAGGTCCGCTCTGCTAGCGGGACAAAACTTGCAGGCTGAGGTAGGGTATAATCCAGGGTGAATTTTGTGACGTAAGGCAGGGGATAGAAAAGTGCGAGTCTGCAGTCTACGCCATAGCACCTCGTGTATGCGTGACGACCGACACATTAAAGGTGGGGGGGTTCTGCGACCTAGGCGGTAATGCCCACAAATGTCGTGGTATGAAATTAACTTGTCTTAGGATGTGAATGCTGGAGGTAGATTATTGGCGTCTGAACCGTCCCCTAGCCTAGCCTGCGCTCAGTTCGTGAAAGCTCGAGCACTTGCGTGGGCCGTTTCATTGCCGATTAGGCCTGCGTGAGCAGGTGTCCAGATTAAACTCAGAAGTTGGGATGGCGGATTATGGGATAGCATGGCTAGAGCTGTCCTGCAAGCCCTACCCGCTCCAAAGTTGTATATGGCAGTTTTTGAGTCACTTACTATGACAGAGTAATTGGGTATTGTTGCGGCGAGTGCCACCGTCGCCTCCTCCGCCTCCTCTGAAGAAGAGGCTAGAATGGATGCTGCAGTCGCAACACTGCCAATGGAGTCAACGGCTGATATGGCAAATTTGTTTCCACACGGATACTCTGCGGCATCGACATAGACCACGTCTTTGTAGTTAGATAACTTTTTCTGTAGGGTAAACTTTAGCTCGTTGTTGCCTTCTATGTTCGTGATGAACAGGGTGCATATTCTTAGGGAGAGGAGGTATATGAAACTGTTCATGAATGGGGTGGGGAATATTAAATTTCTCATTGGTCATGGGTGCTGGGGTAATATTTACGGAGTTTAGGATGTGCCTACCAGTGTGGGTGTTCGATAAGCGCTGGTATTGAGCTGTCATGTGGGCTTCTGCGAGCTCACTAAATGTATTCAAAGTACCTGTAGCCAAAATTTAAGTCTTTCAGTGGAGGCTCTACTTGGCACTCCAAGGGCAAATTTGTAGAGTCTGCGTATGAGTGCGTTAACTTTATCTTCCTCGGCCCTAGTTAAGTGTAGGTAGGGAAGGGAGAATGTGATTTTACTAACTGAAAACGCCTGTACCAGTCTTAGCAGTTCTGCTTCACGGCGACCTCCATGTTTATTAGACACCCTTCCTAGGAATAAGCCGTGTGGTGTGGTCTACGCTGGCAGTAACCGTTTGAAGTGTATAAGTATTGAGTCGGTTAGATTGAATGTGCATGCCAAGTACACGGATTTTGTCGACGACGTAAACTTGCCTCCCGTTAATATTAATCTGAATGTTGGGGTATAGCGTTTATTTGCGGATAGAAGTAACAGTTCAGATTTAGCGGGCGAGCACTCGAGGTTCATGAACCCGGCTCGCGTAGCCACTGCATCTGCAGCCGCTTGCAAGGTATCTTGAATGTAGCCATCCGAACCACCCTTAATCCATAGAGTAATGTCGTCTGCATACAAAGAATATTGGAGATCCGGTATTTTTGCCAGCGCCCCTGCAATAGACCTCATAGCTAGGTTAAATAGAAACGGCGAGAGCACAGATCCCTGAGGAGTGCCAAAACTACCTAGGGTGATTGGGGGAGAAGTTTGATCATTGAGAGTAATGACGGCTGTACGACTGGTAAGAAATTCGCGGATATAGTCATGCATTTTCCTGCCACAGTTAATAACATTCAATTCACGTAAGATGGATTCATGATCTATGTTGTTAAATGCACCGCGAAGGTCGAGTCCCAAGATGGCTTGGGTGTCTTTGCTACCTGTAGGTGTAAGGAGGTCATGCTTGAGCCTTAGCATGGCATCCTGGCAAGAGAGTGACTGGCGAAAGCCAATCATCTCTGGCGGGAACAACTGATTGCCTTCCGCGTATTTATTTAAGCGATTAAGCATGACATGTTCGAGCGTTTTGCCCAAGCATGACGTGAGGGAAATAGGTCTAAGATTAGCTATATCAGAGGGCTTATTAGATTTGGGAATAAATATTACTTTAGCGGTTTTCCATGCGTTCGGAAGGGAGCTGTTATCGAAGCATTGATTATAGTATTCTGTGAGGGCGGAGACAGATTTGTCGTCCAGGTTTCGGAGTAATTTGTTACTTACATTATCTATACCCGGAGCAGATGTAGTTTTAAGGGAAGCCAAGGCATGTCGAACTTCTGTCTCTGTTATTGGGGCGTCGAGAAGTTCATTAACCTCGCCTGTATAGTTTGCATTCTCGTGAGTTGTGGTTGGAGGGAGGTGTAATCGTGCAAGCTCCTGAAAAAGATGGGGAATATTATCCTTGTGTTTGTGCAATAATTGAGTGATATAGTGACTATGTTGCGTACGCGAGGTCGAGGGATCAAGCAAATGTCTCAGCAGTTGCCAAGTCCTTTTACTACTGAGATTACCATGCATGCTCTCACATACTTGGCCCCATTGTTGATTAACTAGTTGCGTCGCATATGCTTGGATGTCGTGATCAAGTTTAGCTACACGGATGCGAAGCTTGCGG
Organism: Dermacentor silvarum; assembly: GCF_013339745.2. NCBI lineage: Eukaryota > Metazoa > Arthropoda > Arachnida > Ixodida > Ixodidae > Dermacentor > Dermacentor silvarum. Next base: position 324,276,746 of record NC_051154.1, on the reverse strand, counting down.
TTGTGGCGGCGTCTTTTGCACCGCTTTAATAGCGATTCCTTCGCTTGCCACATGTGTAGCAGTTTGGCATCAGCTGTTTGAAAGGGAGCACCAGGTGGCATAGTTGTGGTTTGACTGTCAACATCCGTTTGGAGTTGACTGATCCATTGCTGTAGATCAAGTACAGAATTGGGAGCATTATTTGCACGAGTTTGCCGAAATTTGTCCCAATCCGTAAGTTTGGGAGGTCGAGTGTTAAAGGGCTTGTGAGGGAATGTAACAGAAATCTGAATGACGTAGTGATCGCTACCAAAATTGATTTGAAGGTTTTCCCATTTAGTTAAGTTGACCCGAAATGTGAGGGTGAGATCTGGTGATGTATCTTTGGAGACACAATTCCTAAGCGGGTAGGTGTGTCGAAGTCATTGTGGAGGGTGAGTTGATGATCCTGAATGTGGGTCCATAAAGCTCGTCATTTAGGTGTGGATGTATTATGACCCCATAGCTGATTTGGAGAGTCAAAATCACCAACAATGAGGAGCGGGTTTCTCTGAGCTTCCTGTTTAGCCCGAGCAAAAACGGTAGTAAAGCGGTGGTGTTTAGAGCTGGGACTGCTGTAAATGTTAAGGATGTAAAGGGGAGCCGATCGGGTCTTTTCAGGAAGTATTTCTGTGAAGTCGTGATCAATGTCGATACCGTAGAAATGGGAGCAAGTAACGGTTAAGTGCTTTTGTACTAGGATCGCGGTATTGGGACGTTCGCATCTTCTGCATTGGAATGCGTTGTATCCGGGGAATTTAACTAACCATGCGTTTCTTGTAAAGCAATGACTGCGGGGGGTTGCGTGAGAGTGGCTATGTAATGTTGCAGACTGGCCTTCTTTTTGGAAAAGCCCCTACAGTTGCACTGCCACACAACTATTTTGGAGCGCTTAGGGGATGCGGTCATGCAGGCGATCGAGTCTTTCGATAATTTGATTGAATCGCTCATCAATTTGGGTAAGTCGCTCGTCAACCTGGCTAAATTTAGCGTTTATGTTGGTACTGAGGTTATGAACGTTTGTCGTAAGGGACTCAAGCATAGCCTCTACGGCATCCATGCGTTTCTCGAGGGCCTCAAAGCGGTTGTTAGAGTTTCGAATGTGTGCGGCCAGTTTACGACTCAGCTTATCATGTTCATCCCAAGTATCTCTCCCATCCTCAGTAGATTTACGCTTTGTGGCGGTAGTGGTAGTTAGAGGAGGAGAAGTATCCATGATTAATGTGTTATCGCCATTCTCATTGACAGGGGGAGGGGTTATAGTGGGTTGTTTATCAATAGCGGGTTCATATGGAGAAGTAGTAGTTGTACATAGTGAAGGGATTTAGAGGTCGATAATTTGTTTGCGCAGAACACGATTTTCTTCCTGCATCTGTTGTAGGAGGGCATAGATGGGGGCATCAGGATGTTTAGGTTTAGGTAAGCTGTGGGAAGCTACCGATGCCCAGCTTACCTGAGGTGGGCTTGATGTCTTGTTAGAGGGAGCAGCCGATAGAAGAGGCCAATCTTCATCTTTCTTTTTCTTAGGAAGAGGTTCCTGCTTCTTGGTCGAAGGAGGAGATTTGGTCTTTGATGGAGGAGGAGTCTTGTCAGCCTTGGGGATTGAGATCTTGGGCTTATATCGCAGTGCACACTGAATGGATCCAGTCTCATGACTTCCACTACACAGTACACACTTGGGAATGCACACATGATCAGTCGGAGGATTCACAGTTCCGCATTTATGGCAAGTATCCTCTTTGTGCGTAGGGCACACGTCCGGTCGATGTCCAACTCTCCAACAGCGTGTGCAGGCCTCCATTCTTTGTCGGAAAGGCTTGCACCGGAGCATTGCCATTTCATATTTGAGCCAAAAAGGAACTTTCGTTCCCAAAAATGTCACGAGGACTGCGTCGGAAGTTTGTCCCATTCGTCTGGCTTCTAGAAAATGCATTTGTGGGTTGCACTCACGAAGCATGGGTAGAAGGTCTTTTTCGTAAATAACTTCTCCTAGGCATACTCTGTCGATGTAGATAATGCCTTTGCACGTCTCGGAGTTCGGAACGCTGTAGGAGGTGACTTTGTGCTCTTGGCCGCCGACCGTGAGCGACTTGATGCCGAGATATTTCGTCAGGCGATCGTAGCTTTCCGTGTTGAGGGTAACTGTGTTGGTGGTGGGGTTGATGGTGACGACGTCTTGTCGCAGCTCCATAGTGGCTGGAACGCCGGCTGCCGTAGAGAGAAGCTTGGAGAGTTGGAAGTGGCTGAAGCGGGAGGCGTTGAAACCTCCGCGAATACGAAAAATAGCCTTGTATGAACCTTCGGGTAACTTCGGAGGCCTCACTTTGTTATTCCTGGAGATCATCTGTTTCCATACAGTAGCCTTGGCAGTGGCAGTGATGGTGTCCTTACGGAGTGAGTCGTAAATGCGGCGTCGTAAATGTGCGTTTGCCGCCACTTGAGCATCTCCTCCGGGGAAAGATCCTCCCCTTCTACTACATCACACTGGCTCATGACGCCCGCAAGAGGCGTGTCTGAGAAGACGACGATCCTTGGGAAACGGTGAGAAGGCCGCTTCCCATACAATTACCAGCGAAAAAGGCCCGGACAAGGGCGGCTGGTGAAGGTCGCGGCGTTTCGGTGGTTGCGGAGCATGCCGCCGGCACGTCCGTTCACTTCGGCCGACTGATTGGAACTCCACTAGCCTGAATATACAGGGGAAGACTGTGCGCTATGGATCAAGACTTCACAGAAAGCAAAGTTCGCGCCGCCCTGTACGACCTCAACAGTAGATCCGCTGCCGGTCCCGATGGCATTTCCAATAGGCTGTTGAAAAATCTGGACGATGATTCTATAAAATATTTAACAGAGTATTTCAATGAACTCTGGAAAAACGGTGATTATCCGAAGGAATGGAGAATTGCTAACACAATTCTTATTCCCAAACCAAGCAAGCAACTCAACCTAGATAACCTAAGACCCATAACGTTAACATCATGTCTGGGCAAAACCATGGAGCATGTCATACTTAATAGACTGACTAAGTATGTAGAGAACAGAAATGTTCTTCCGCATAACCTGATCGGTTTCCGTCCTGGACTTTCGACTCAAGATGCAATGCTTTTAATCAAACATCACCTTATTCTTGCTAGCCCGCTACATACGAGAGCTCTCCTAGGCCTAGAGAGAAGGAGAGGAAGAGAAAGAAGTGCTCAGGGCTCACCGGTGCTCTGGGCCTCTCGCTATTATGCCGTCTTTTACGGTTCTGCCAGTTTCGTCAACGTATTCTCATCAAGAATGAGCAGGAAGACGCTCGCATGACCACCTGAACAAGGTCAGCCTCATGTTCATCGCTCATGTTTAGGCAACGTGACTTTGACAGCTCGGACCAGTTCCATTCCTGGGAGAGCTCAACGCCCGAAGCCATGGACTCCGACAACGAATACACCGTAGTCATGGGCCGTTGTATGAAGAAGAGGATACGCCAGATGTCAAGTGAGCAGACTTCATCTAACGAGAGGGAGCAGCAGTCTTTCATGGTCTCTTACGTGCCGCTTATGGCGTCACACAACCTGAACTCCTTAAGTAGGCAGTTTTTATATGAATATTTTGAAAGTGTGGCCCCTGGTCAAGTCAACGAAATCCGGATCAGCTCTCGAAAAAACATCCTGACGGTAGATGCCAAGAGTTCAACTATAATAGAGAAGTTAAAGACTATTCCAACATTAAGCTGAATTCCCGTCCGTTCCTTTTTTTACTTACGGGAAGGAGTCAACGACTGGTGCAATTTCTGATGTCGACCTTGACATGAAGAATGTTGACCTCAGGAATTTACTGAGTTCATCGGTGCAGATTCTTGAGATTCATCGCTTGGGGAACTCCCGGTGCATCAAACTAGTATTTGCTTCGTCAACTTTGCCAATGACTGTCAAAGTGGGGTACGTGATACACCACGTCCGACCATTCGTCCCGAAGCCTCTGCAGTGTCGGAGACAGGGGCGGATCCAGGTTTTTTCTGAGGGGGGGGTCAGCTTCTGTCAATGATGACGATGATGATAATGATAGTAGCCTTTATCATTTACCGAAATTCACCGTTTCTGCTCACGATAAACCCGCGTTTTATACGGCTAGAGCAACACCTGTAGCCCGCCGTGGTGGCTCAGTCAGCTCAGGCGTCGCGCTGCTGAGCACGAGATCGCGCGATCGAATCCCGGCCGCGGCGGCCGCATTTCGATAGAGGCGAAATGCAAAAACGCCCGTGTGCTTGCGTTGTAGTGTACGTTAAAGAACCCCAGGTGGTCAAAATTAATCCGGAGTCTTCCACTACGGCGTGCCTCATAATCAGAACTGGTTTTGCACGTAAAACCCCAGAAAGAGGAAGAAGCCCTATAGCGAAGCCTGGTATCGGTTTCTCCGAGCTTATAGGAAAAGGACGTTACCCAATACAGCCATGTGCTTGGCGGCTGTGCCTGATAATACAGGTTGTTCAAAACTAAGCTTTATGGTTTTGTTAAAATTAGGCACTGGGAGGCACGCGAAGACCACCTGTGCAAATACGTTATGTGGCCAGGGGGGCACAAAGTGAGACGATAATTATCGCTGTGAGCAGCCTAATTAACTAAAATTGAATAATTATTTTTTGTCGACTGCAGTAAGTGGGTATGTTTGTATTGAAAACTTAGAGGAAGTCGTGTTTATACACAGTATCAGTCGGAAGAATTATTCTAGCGGGTTCGTGCTCCGAGATATCCGACTCCAAATTTCAATTGTACTGCGCAGAGCTATCGACTCGACGCGAGAGCGGTTTATCCTTTGCGTTGCTGGGGAAGGGAGGTATTTTGAACATTTTTAGGGCATTGACATCTTGATGGGTGAAGTGTTGTCATGAGATTTGTGCATGACAACACCAAAGTTAAAGCGGCAGTATGAAATATTCGTTAGCATAGCTAAAAAGTTTTCTGCTGTTGATGGTGCAGTTGTTGCTTTTTATTTCAATAAAACTTACAATACTTGGAAATCAGCCGTCACTTTATTTGCGTAGCCCAAACAAGGACCATGCCCGTTCGTCTAGTCACCATTACGCACGCGCGCTGCCCTCCGGCTTCTCCGCTCGCGCCATTATCTCGGCATGGCAGCTGCCGCCATCTTTACAGGCTGCACGGTCGCCTGTTACGACAGCGGTTGCGGGTTCTTCGATTTTTTTTATTTTTTATTTCGCCAGCCGTGAGGGGAAGGGGGGCAGTTATTATCTTTGCCAATGCCTCCGCCGCGTTGTCAGACTAAACGCCGCACCCAACAGCCACGTCACATCAGGGAGGAGCTTTGCGCCGATCCTCATTCTCTTGCATGCGTAATCATGCGAACGACAATTAAAATTTGGAGTTGGATACCCTCGGAGCATAGACATGCTAGAAGAATTCTTCCAAGTGAAACTGTGTAGAAACACGACTGCCTCTAACTTTTGAATACAAACATACACACTTACTGCAGTCAATAAAAAGTTAATTATTCAATTTTAGTTAATTCGGCTGCTGACAGCAATAATTATCTGACTTTGTGTCCCCCTGGCCACACAACTTATTTGCGCAGGTGGTCTTCACGTGCCTCCCAGTGCCTAATTTTAAGAAAGCCATAAAGCTTAATTTTGAACACCTGGTATATCTAGCCTAGCTGTATTGTTTCTTAAAATAAAATTTGGGATGATCTGTCGCAGGTTCGTTATAAATGCGTAAGCACGGGTCCGTCTTTGGAGTTCTGTTGGGACACCTTGATTTCCTTAAGAAGATTCTTTGTGATCGGCTGAGACACCTTCGTTTGCTTTGGAGGACTAACTTCCCTATTCTCAAACAGCCCTCGACTCGAAGCTCTTCCTCCACTCCACCTTCTTGAGCACAGCGCCGCCTCTCGAGCGATAAAGACGTGACAATTCTGAAGAATTCCCGTGAATGATCATGAAGCTCAGTAACCACTTCTGTGGAGGGATGGCGGTGCTATCTTCTCTCTTGAGTCGAAGTGTTGTGTTGACTTGAAGAACGTTCTTGAATACGGGCGTAACGCTCCGCTCCAACGCGGCAACCACTACGCTGGTTGTTTACGATATGCGAATCACCGCGTATGAGAGAGAGAGAGAGAGAGAGAGAGAGAAATAACTTTATTTTGCCCAAAATGTGGTTAGAGGAGGGGGTAATGACTAGAAGCCTCCCCCGTCCCCCCTTTAGACGGCGGCAGGCAGCCCCTGAGCCGCGGCGGCGTCTTCAGCCATTTGGACTACTCTTGCTTGAACATCCGGGTCCGAACTGAGCAGCACGATCTCCCATTGCTCCTCATTTCTTATTATTAAACTGGGTTGTTGTGGTTTCGAACAGTTATTGTTATATTGTTTCTTTGGGCATGCTCAGATTATGTGTTGAAGATCTGCTCGGTTGTTACAATGTTTACATATGTCTGTGTATACGTCTGGGTGATAGTGACTGAAGGCAATGGGGTTGGGGAAGTATTGGTTTGTATTAGCGAAGCCACTGATTGCCACTTGTTTAATGAGCAATGTGCTGCCGGATATCTAGCCCTGGCTAGTCTGTAATGATCAATGATTTCCCTAAAGGAAATCATTGAAGGAAATCAACCGAGCATGAAGACTCACGACGCCACCTACAAGAAGAACGATGTGGCGTAGTAGCCGAGAGCGTGAGCCAGCGTCTTCATGTTTTGTTTCCCACGCGATGTCATCCTTTTACACAAGGCGCGCATCTGCTCCTGTTTCTCTAACCACGCGATGCCATCCTAAACACGCGCGCTGGCGTTGGCCGCTGACGTCCCGCTCCCCCACTTCGCAGCCGCTGCTCGAGGCATCGCCCCGCTCCGCGAGAACGCCCACTCAGATAAACGGATCCGGCGGATTTGACCCTACTATGCCTAATGTATGGCAATAAAATTGCAAAGTTACAATGAAAAACTTGTAGCGTACGAGCGGTACTATATGCTTCTATTGAATGTTGTCAACGTGTAACTGTGATCACAATGAGTGCTACAGTTTAAAAAAAAGTTCCCTATGCGTAGTTCTTAGTTTAGCTGTTAGTTGTTATTATTTATATATGAACACTTCAGCGAGGTCTCTTTCATTAAGCAGGTTGGTCGCGGAAATGATGACAGCAAATGAGGCAACCGATGACACCCCAATGCGGAAATAAGTTGATCAGGCGCGAAGGCGCTCGCGCGGACATCGGTGTGCTTGGCAAAAGGGACGTCCCCTCGTTCATTCGACGCCACCGACAGGACGAGTAAGGCACGGCCGGCGCCAGGAAGTCCAAGGTGTTCATGAGAAAAATTAACTACGGTAACTTCGCGACACCACACCCCTACGGAGTACAACTAAGCTTGTGAGCGAGCTACCTTTACTTCTAAATGGCTGATACCACTGGTACTCACGAAAAATAATTTTGAAGAATGCTGGTGGCCATATTTTTTGTGACAGGGCTATCCCCCTATCAGCGAGGGGGCGATACAGAAATCTGAGGGGGGGGGGGGGTCAGGACATCCGGACATCCCCCCTGGATCCGCGCCTGGTCGGAGATGTCTCAAGATTGGTCACGTAAGCGCTGTGTGCAGAAATCACGTTACCTGCCAGCGTTGCGGTGGGCAATATAATACCGCCGACTGTGATGCACCTTCATTGAAATGTCCCAACTGTCCTGGCTCTCACCAAGCAACGTCGAAGGATTGCCCGAAGATGCAGCAGGAAGTTCGTATTCTCCGGAAAATGGCAAAAAACAAGTCTTCCCATAGACAGGCTGCTCAATCTGTTCGCCGAGACAGACAACGCTCGCATAAGAAGCGCCATCCAATGACTTCAGGAGAACTGGATTGTGGGCCGCAGGGACCTCGACAACCTCTGCCTTTGCCGGCATCGAGGACGGTAACCGCGCCTACAGTAAATTCAGGATCTCCTAGAGCACAGGGCGCACATTCGTCGCCCCTGGGTGGCACAGACACGGAGTGGCCTTCGCTACCCAGTAGATCCACGCCCACGATACCATGCCGTAGTGTTCCTCTACGTCAAGAAGTGGATTCTAGGGCTAGTAAAGCCGATAACCCTATAGGCAAGCAAGGAGCTGAAGAGAATGACCAAGAAAGCGTTGAAAAAATGCTGAAATGCCTGCTAGAATCAATGCGCGTGATTCTCTGTGGTCTCCAGACTCCGGCCGCTAAAAGCGCCGTGCATGTCCTCGCCCTACTGGAGCAGCTGATCGCTGCTCTTTACATAATTACTTTGCTTGGCACCTGTGGTGCTCACGCAGGAGAAGCCCATACACAAGCTTCTTCGCGGCGAGTTTTTGTGAACTTTCAATTGTATTCGTGACTCCGTCCATGCTCTGGAAGGTAGATGACACGTTTGAAGGACCTTTTTGGACTTTGTTGATAGCCATGAGGATGCTGAACTTGCCTTTACCGTTGTACATCCTTCTTCTATGTCATCATCACCCCTCATCCAGCCTTTATGTCCCCGTTCCCCCCTCCCCCTGTGCAGAGTAGCAGGCTAGAGCATGCTAGCTCAGGCCGACCTCTCTGCCTTCCTTCAAATAAATTCTCTCTCCTCCCTAGGCCTAGATGTAGAAAAAGCCTTTGATCGCATCAAACACAAGGTCATATTGGATATCCTCTCGGAGATGGTAAGCGATTACACAATATAGTCAAAGCCTTTCTCGGTTGCCGTTCTGCTTGTCTCAGGTGAACTCCAATAATCGACAACTCTGGAACTTTGTTATTTAATTTGGCAATGTCAAAAGTGGCTCGAGGTCTCACGCAGATTGAAGGTATCCACTTCGCAATATATGCAGATGATGTAACAATCTGGAGTGCTGAAGGTAATATGGGACAAACAGAGACCAAACTACAGGAAAGCATTTATATAGTGGAAGTCATACTTGAGGGTATGGGATTGAACTGCTCTGCTAAAAAATCTGAACTATTGGTACTACGGAGCAGTAAGCGTGGGCGCAAGCCGAACGGATATATCCCAGAGGAAGAACCCCGCATTGACGTATACGCCAAGAATGGAGAACCAATCAGGCAGGTGGAGACTATTAGAGTGCTAGGACTTCTCCTGGAAGCAAATGGATCTAATCGCAGGATGATACAACATATCTCTAAGAAGTCAGAAGCAGTCATTAGGCTTCTGCGTAGAATTACTAACAAGCATAAGGGGCTAGGAGAAGACAGTGCCATAAGATTGGTACATGAATTCGCATGTTGTCACTTCTCGTACGTGGCAGGCATGCTACAATGGACACAGGCTAATAAGAACAAGCTAACCGCTTTAATAAGACGACTTATAAAGGCTACACTAGGACTTCCCATCAGCACGGCCAATGAAAGATTATTGCGCCTAGGGATGCATAATACACTAGAAGAGATAGCTGAGGCTCAACAGGTGGCCCACCAAGAGAGACTAATGAGGACACGACCTGGGAGGGCGCAGAAATGGGCGTAGAAAGTAACAACCAAACCAACAAAGGAGAATTATTAACAAAATTTCAAGCGGGACTACGAGAAAAAATTAAGACGACCCCGTTCCCTATAGGAACATGCACCCGACACATAACCTCGAGAGACGGAAAGCAAGGGCCAAGGCACTCCTTCAAGACATAGATCAACATAAGCAGCAGGCGGTGTTCGTTGACGCTGCCCGGGTTAAAAATAAGGATGCATATACCTCCGTTGTTGTAGACACTCAAGGTAACATACGGGATGCCATCACTGTCTATACCAAGGACACAACAGTAGCAGAACAAGTAGCCATCGCCTTAGCCATCCGGGCAAATCGATGGACACATATTTACTGCGACTCTAGAACAGCCATACGCAACTAACGGATTTGTGACACGGATAGCAAACAGGTTACTAGACAAGGTCAACAGTGAGAGGATCGAAATCCGCTGGTTTCCTGCACATCTGGGGGTAGTGGACGAAACTCGGAGAAACCTCAATGAGGTGGCAAATGAAGCAGAACGAGGACTTCCAGCCGTGCTCTTCAAGACCGAGCAACTTACACTTCACCCGGGGAACACAGGGATCGATTATTAACATATAACGAAATCACGAAGCATTATTATTTAAGCAGACGGGAATACCCATTGCCACACGGTAAGCTTTGCAGAGCCCAAGCGGTCACATTACGCTTGCTACAGACAAGGACATACCCAAGTCCAGATTTTATTAACAGGTTCTATCCGGAGAGGAAAATTCAAACCAAATGTAAAAAGTGCAATGGCACCATCACTCTTGACCACATGCTTTGGCAGTGCCCCGCGGTCTTCACAGACTGTGACAAGGAACATGAATGGTGGCGGCAAATACTACACAGTGAAGCACTCTCTGACCAATTACGGGCAGTCCAGAAGGCCGGCGGTGTGGCTGAAGGGCTCGGCCTGACAGTCCCAACGTGGGAGCGGCCCGCGTCAACCCAGGGTTGACCTTCAAGACTCAATAAAGTTCTTCATACCATACCGTTTCATACCATTTGCTTTTAGGTAAACTTGCAGCACTAAATATTGACCATAGAGTTCTAACCTGGATCGAAAACGTATATCGTTCCACCGACAGTGCGTAGTATTGAATGGCAAGAAATCCGGTTTCGTAGATATCGCATCGGGTGTCCCACAGGGCTCAGTTTTGGGGCCGCTCTTACTTTTAATATATATAAATTACATTTGCTCAGGAGTTGATATGGTTGTTTGCCGATGACTGTGTCTTATATAGAAAAATTAGAAATGAAGGTGACGTTGCCTTGCAACAGAATGATTTCTCTTGTGTTCTTGAATGGTGCTCAAGATGGAGAATGAAGTTAAAAACTAAAAAAGTGTGTTCATGCTACCTTTACACTTAGAAAAACTGGCTAACCTCTGAATATGTCATCGGGAATGATATAGTGAAGCAAAAATCACAGTATAAATACTAAGGAGTGACATTCTCAGCCGATTGTTCGTGGAATGCGCACGTTGATACAGCAGTTGCTAAGGCAGCCAGGACCATGCATTTTATACAGCTAAATCTGAGACACGCGCCACCTTGTTTGAAAGCAACTGCTTATCTAACATAGGCTCGAGCAATGCGCGAATATGCTTGTGCCGTGTGGGACCCTTAGCAAAAAGTGGGTACTCGAGTTAGTAGTCGGTACTCGAGAATTGATAGCTGTACCAATATGAAAAATGAAATTGGATGGGAAATTCCTTCCTCTCGACGAAGAAAATTGCGAATGAAATTCGTCTATCAAATATTTTATGGTAAAACCGGAATTCTAAAGGAAAAGTACTTACACAGGCCTCATTATGTCTGTGCACGTACTGATCTGTTTTAAGATTTTCGGATATCGCGCCAGAACTAGCATGTATAGGCTAATTCATTTTTTGTTCCATTAGCGAATGGAATCACCTGTAAAGTAAGCAAGTGTGCTATGCCAATGAAGATGAGTGTGTTTTTTTTTAATTGAACCCCCCCTGCTGTCGGGCTATAGGCAAGGTAATCATTGAATCAAGAAAATAAAGAAATACTCCGCGTCATCTAATAGACACAAATCTCTGCAATGTCAAACAAATAACCGATTGCAAGGAACGGCGACGAAACATCGCCAATACACAGTCTTAAAAGAGAGATGAGACAAGGCGAAATAGATATTTTTTATTCATTTGTTGCTGTTGAGACGAAGCCCGATTGTCGCTTTGTTGTCCCGCCTCCAGACACACATATACCGCCACTCAATAAAACCATGAGACTGCTTGCGTGCTAGATTGCGTAATCCGCAAAACTTCTTGATGATAGCAGTGACATCTATCGCTGTCACTGTTAGACGCGAAACGTAACTCCGCTAATTGTGAAAGGCTACCCTCAGTGTCAGACATTGCCTGGGATATTATTGGCCTTAGTGAGGTTTGAAGAACTGGTGAGGCTTACACGGTTCTGACTAAGGGCCACATCCTCTGCTACAGAGGTCTTCCAGATAAGAGAGAATCCGGCGTAGGATTTCTAGTTCATAACAACATAGCGGGCAACATTGATGAATTCTACAGCATTAGTGAGAGGGTAGCAGTCGTCGTAATAAAGCTGAGTAGGAGGTACCTAGTAATGCACATTATAAGATTCTTTTATATGAAATGGGTGAACAAAAACAACTCAACTGCAAGTATGTTCCACAATGCCATTATCATTCTGAGCTTAAAGCTTTCTTAAATTTCTGTAATAAGTCTGCCCCTGGATCGAACTTGATCTAATTATAAATATACACGAGATATTAAAACACGTGCACCCTGAAACACTATAATGATCCTACGCCCCAACTTCCAGTCACGATGATGAAGAAATAGAACAGTTTTATGAAGATGTCGAATTTGCAATGAGAAAGGTGCAAACTCAGTATACTGTAGTCATGGGCGACTTCAATGCAAAAGTGGGGAAAAAGCAGGTTGGCGAGCAAGCAATTGGCAACTACGGCATCGATTCTAGGAATGCAAGAGGAGAGATGTTGGTAGAATTCGCGGAAAGGAATAGGCTTCGAATAATGAATACATTCTTCAGGAAGCCCAGCAACAGGAAGTGGACCTGGAAAAGCCCTAATGGAGAAACAAGGAATGAAACAGATTTCATACTCTCTGCCGATCCGAGCATAGTGCAGAATGTAAAAGTGTTAGGTAAGGTAAAGTGCAGTGACCATAGGTTAGTGAGGTCTAGGATTTCTCTCAATTTGAAGAGAGAAAGAGTGAAATTAGTCAAGAGGAAACACGCCAACCTAGACGCAGTAATGGTAAAAGCAGACAAAATCAAGGTGGTGCTCACAAACAAACATGCAGCTTTAGAAATAGGAAGAGGAAGACAACATAGAGGTAATGAATGAAACCATTACTAAGTTGATCTCAGAAGCAGCAATTGAAGTGGGAGGTAAGGCACCAAGGCAACCAGTAGGTAAGCTCTCCCAAGGAACAAAGGACCTAATGAAGAAACGGCAAAACATAAAAGTGTCAGACTTGCGAGGTCAGATAGAATTCGCTGAGCTGTCGAAACTGATCAACAAGAAGAAAGTAAGGGACATTCGAAATTATAACGTGGGAAATATTGAGGAAATCGTAAAATATGGACGCAGCATGAAATCAGTAAGAAGAAAGCTTGGCATAGGACAAGGCAAGATGTATGCACTGAAAGGTAAGCATGGTAATATCATCAGCAATTTCGATGACATAGTAAAAGCAGCGGAAGAATTCTATACTGACCTGTACAGTTCCCAGAACAGCCAAGCTACTTTCATTCGAAATAGTAATGAACCGGATACGGAAGCTCCTTCTATAACTAGCGATGAAGTTAGAAGGGCCTTGAAAGACATTACCAGGGGAAAAGCGGCTGGAGAAGATAGAATAACAGCAGATTTAATCAAAGATGGGGGAGATATTGTGCTTGAAAAGCATGCGGCCCTTTATACGCAATGCCTCACAACTCCAAGTGTACCAGAGAGCTGAAAGAACGCCAACGTTATACTTATCCATAAGAAGGGAGACGTCAAAGAATTCAAGAATTACAGACCCATTAGCTTGCTTTCAGTATTGCATAAAATATTCACCAAGATAATTTCCAATAGAATCAGGGCAACACTTGACTTCAGCCAACCAACAGAACAGGCTGGCTTCAGGAAGGGATATTCTACGATGGATCATATCCATGTCATTAATCAGGTAATCGAGAAATCTGCGGAGTACAATCAACCTCTCTATATGGCTTTCATAGATTATGAAAAGGCATTTGATTCAGTAGAGATACCAGCAGTCATAGAGGCATTGCGCAATCGAGGAGTACAGGAGGCGTACGTGAATATCTTAGCAAATATCTACAAGGATTCCACAGCTACCTTGGTTCTCCACAAGCAAAGTAGAAAGTTACCTATCAAGAAAGGGGTCAGGCAAGGAGACACAATCTCTCCAATGCTATTCACTGCATGCTAATTAGAAGAAGTATTCAAGCTCTTAGACTGGGAAGGCTTAGGAGTGAGGATCGACGGCGAATATCTCAGCTACCTTCGGTTTGCAGATGACATTGTCCTATTCAGCAACAATGGAGATGAATTACAACAAATGATTGAGGACCTTAATCGAGAAAGTGTAAGAATTGCGTTCAAGATGAATATGCAGAAGACAAAGATAATGTTCAATAGCCTGGCAAGGGAACAAGAATTCAGCATCGTGAGTCAGCCTCTAGAGTCTGTAAAGGAGTACGTTTATCTAGGTCAATTACTCACAGGGGACCCTGATCACGAGAAAGAAATTTACAGAAGAATAAAATTGGGTTGGAGTGCATACGACAGGCATTGCCAAATCCTGACCGGGAGCTTACCACTGTCGTTGAAAATAAAAGTGTACAATCATTGCATTCTACCGGTGCTAACATATGGGGCAGAAACTTGGAGGTTAACAAAGAAGCTCGGGATCAAGTTAAGAACCGCACAAAGAGCGATGGAACGAAAAATCTTACGAGTAACGTTAAGAGACAGGAAGAGAGCGGTGTGGATCAGAGAACAAACGGGGATAGACGATATTCTAGTTGACATTAAGCGAAAAAAATGGAGCTGGGCTGGCCATGTAATGCGTAGGATGGATAACCGGTGGACCATTAGGGCTACAGAATGGATACCAACAGAAGGGAAGCGCAGTCGAGGACGGCAGAAAACCAGGTGGGATGATGAAGTTAGGAAATTCGCAGGCGCAAGTTGGAATACGCTAGCGCAAGACAGGGGTAATTGGAGATCGCAGGGAGAGGCCTTTGGCCTGCAGTGGACATAAATATAGGCTGATGATGATGATGACCCTCAGTGTGACCTTCCTTTTTCGTTCTCATTGTTCCCGCAACCAGTTTGCCAAGCAGATCCTATCTTACGCCTAATCAATATTCGATCCGGCGTGTGGGTGTACATTAGCATGACGTTAACTCACTTACAGCAGAGTCTTGGTTTTATATTGTGAGCGCGAGCCATTCGAACCGGCGCAATGAAGCAAGCCATTAAGTATATCTTGCTGGCACCGCATATAACGGCAAGATAAACAGAACTCACTCCGACTCACAAAGTATATTTTTTGCTTATGGCTCACCCGAACTCAAACTCGCCAAAATTCTGCTCAGCCGGGCTCACTCGGATTCCAAGCGAGATTAATATATTGCACAGGCAGCGGGACTACAAACGCTAAATATTTTGGGGAAAGTATGAATAATAGACTTAAAGCTGTGGTCTCGCACTACGCTAAGGCAAAGACGCTCCGATCACGCGCGCTGAATGACCACCGCGGGTTCGAGCCCCACGAAGCCGCCTTGGGTACAGGCCACCGCGTCCTAGGGTGGGTAATATCTATGAATGAGTAATCGATGAAATGTATCCCGCAAACCGATTATTCTTCATCAATGTCCACCTTTCATTTATTCGACTTCATCGATAGGGCCTGTTCGATAATTCGGTTTCGAGAGTTTGGCAGAAGTGGCGCGAAAATTTTGAAATCGTGCTGTGACTGTGTGGCTGTGATAGAGCGACTGTCCACCGTTTTCACGAGTCCCGAGTGAAGCCGAGCCGAGCGCTTCCCCTCTCTTCCCCCACACCACACACACCACCACCCCGCCAGAAGCTTGAAATACCCTCGTAATTCAAGGCACACTGTTAGCAACCCAGTCGTTGATCGTCGTGCCACTCCCAGTCCACTACAGACGTTTGGAGCATGTATTTGACATAGCGATGGAGTTCATGTCAATTGCAGCAGATCTATAGCGTCCGAGCATCGATTCTCGCATGCTGGTTGTGTGGCCATTCAAAGAAGCTGTCGGTTTCACCCAAACATCCCAGCCAATTGACATTCCTTCGCCCTGTAGAAAAGAACAAGTGGTTTAAAATCCCAAACCAGTAATTTTATTTTCCCCTGTGCATACGCTATAGTAGCATGTACCTTAATTATCTCATTTGACACTAAGCGCCATTTTATAACATATACTGTTTATCTTTTCAAATGCCGTTTATACACTTGTGTTTCAAACTTGGTTCCACCTCTCAAACAATCAAATAGGGTCCTAAAAAGGCAGACAACTGTATTTCAACCAATGTGCCCGGCAATTAATCAATTAATTAATCAAAATATTCAATCAATTAATCGACGAAAAGCCCTGCATAAAAAGTGATTATTCGATTAAAGGCTAAAAAGATGAATGATTAATCGTTAAACGAATTTTTAAAAATTAATTGACCATGCCTACCGCGTCCGTGCCGGTGCCTGCTATAGATATAGTGGAATGCGAGACCGCGCACGCAGCAACGGAGACTCTAGGTCAAGCTTTCCGGAAAGGAAAACACGAAATTTATTAAGCTGAGTTTCGATACAAACACAAGGCGTACAAACACGAGCTTAATCTGAATCTAACTGCTATACAACATGGCCAAACGGTTGCAAGTGGCCGCTATCGAGACGACGTGGAAGTACGCGCGGCGGCCGAGGCCCGGACCCCGACGAGCCGACGCAACCGTCGGCCGGGGGGCGGACAAAGGGGCCGCCGCCGGCAGAGAGCAACACGTACGCATCCTTGCATCGCCAGGATGTGTGGTCTCCTCGAGGCCCCGTCTTACGCGTGCCCACCCAGCGTGTACGCAAGCAAGCAAGGCCCGAATCCCGCCCGAAAGTCTGCATAAGGACGAAGCCCGCTGACCTTCCCGTAGGCGGGATGACGGCCGAGTGACAAGTGTTTTATTACCCGCTGCCACCCCACGGCCGCACCTCGTGCGTTTCATCGAGCGGCCGTGGCCACCCCGTCCAAGCAGAGCGGCGAGGGACATGGACTTCTCGGAAATGCAACGCAACGGAATGACGCCCCACGACTATTGCGAGCGCTCGAGACCCCACAACGTACGATAAAGTTCTTTACATCTAGTGCAGCACGTCTTGCAAGAAACAAACAACTATGGCCAGCGATCTTGGCACTGCTGGAAGTATTTCGCCTAAGGCCAAAATGTGAGCCTAAAGATTAAATCTGCTAAAGGGATCTTGAAAAAAAAATGTGCAAAATTCTTATTTTCGTGTTTGCGCATGCGTTTGGTGCCAACGGCGGCCACGAGCATTCGTTTGTGAGGCGCACGCGTGCCTTTTTGACAGCTCAGGATAGAACTCGGTCCCGTCTTTGTGGCACTGTGCGGTATGAAGGCCTGTCTCGTAAACAAAAGTGGGCGCTGCTAAAATTGTGCTCAAGGAAAACAGGACTTCCCGTAACACCACATTTTAAATACGACTCACAACAGCACAGCAGATGGTCCAACTCGCTGTTTTGCGTTGTCGGGCGTACGCCTCCCTATTTTCTGGTTTGTCCACAGAATCAACACTAGTGTTGCATATATGACATACGTGCCATAAGTGCAGATGCGCACTTCCATCAGTGACGCCACTGACATCCATATCTGCTGTCAACCTCGCTGAACGCGAGCACCAAACACGGAAGAAAAGAACTATAAGAGGGATGCGTCACGTGACCATCTTGAAGCTATATGGTCATACAAATATAATGAGAATGCTTATAGGAAATAGGCCCTCACCATGTGATGCGCAAGCGGTAATTTCTATGCACTGAGCACTGTACGCGAGAGAATAGACCGGAGAGCACGTGACCTAGGCCAGTTGTGATGAGTGCACCGCTAACGCGTACCCCACAGTGTCTTGGAAAAGGTTAGGCAACGGTTACCAAGAGTCATCGCGCAGATAGGCCTCGAACAGGGGGCAATGGGGCGGCGTTAGAGGAGGCTGGCTTGCCGGGGCTACCTGCTTGGAGTCATGCTCTGTCCTAATTTTTTGCTTTTACCGTCCTCGAAGGCATCGGAGTGCCAGCGTGAAAGCTACATCTCCGACGTTCAATAGAATTGCGGTACAAATGTTGAGAGTACAGCTCACCTTGTTGTTCTCGAACAACGGGCATTTGGAAAGTGCGGTCGATCCGCAGAAGCAACTGAAGTACCACTCATACTTAAAAAAAAAGATATAGAAGTTGCCACGAGCGTAGAGGCACAGCACAACCAGCAGACGCGCAGTTCCTGGGTGTCAGTCGCGCTGAACACTGGCCGTCCTCGCTCCCGCACAAAAGCAACAGCGCCGACAAACCGGGGGACGGGTCGAGCAAGCGCAGCAGAACAAACCTGCCAGACTCGAGAAACACGGACGGCATAGACCTTGCCTACTTTCTGTTGCCTTCGTCCCCCCCCCCCTCCCCTCCCCCTGGGTGGCTGGCTGTCAGGCGCTCCGCGTACGGGTCTGCACCTATCAGTCACGCCTAGCACGCCACCCGGGGCAATACCCCTCTTTCTCTTTACTCCTCTACCCACCCCCTTTCTTTCAGTGCTACAAAATATTATTATTATCTTTACTTAATTATTATTATTATTATTATTATTATTATTATTATTATTATTATTATTATTACCACCGCAGCCCACCAAGTGACGTAGCGTCCCCCTTTCCATCTAGCCGTGTCTAACCGTGGCCGCAAAGGTGAAAGGGGAAGCTCACACAGGCACTCACTGCTCGCATGTGCCTGGATTAAACTTGGAAAGTGACTCCAACCACATAAGGGCATTTATTAGCCCGGAGCCAAATCGGCTCTTTCTTCAGGGGGTATTCTTCGGAGGTGGCGGTGTGCATCGTAAGGAAGGGGGAGAGAGCGGAAGACAGTGAGACACTTGACAGGGCACCTGTGCTTGACAGGCGGAAGGGTGGAGTGGGGGGCTGCAGTGTTGCTGGTCGGCTGGGTTGACCGATGCTGAGGGCGCTTTACCCTCGGGAATGCCGTTGAAGGGGGGCGAGATGTTTTGGAGTTGGTGAGCTAGAGGGGGGGGGGGGGGGTCCTTTTTTTCCTTCCTCGCATCTCCAAGGCCATGGACATACACAGAAGGTAGGATGCCCTTCACGCGGTTTATATTACCCGCCGTATTCTGAATGTGCCATGGCTACTGTAACAGCCTTTTTCGCCAGCTTGTCTCTGAAGGATTTGGGTTTCTTGGAAAGAAATCCTGTGGTCGGCGTCTTCGGAATGTTCGGCGAGGGCGCTGCGTATTCGGTTGAATGTTCTGACGTCATTTTCATGTTGTCTGATTCTTTCTTTTAGATTTTGGATTTCCTCGATGTAAGCCGGACAGTCGGTACAGCTGATTTTATAGACGACGGCTTGAGCTTTTTCTTTTGGTGGACGGTCTTTTGGTTTAGGAATGAGAATATTCAAAGTGTTCATCGGTTTCTGTGCGACTTTGAGGCCTTCTTTCTTGAGGCCTGTATCTGTACAGTGGTTCCGGGACGGGTTTGGCGTATTCGATGGCCGCAAGGTACGCGTCAGCAACTGTCGCTAGCAAGATATGATAGCGAATGAATAGAACAACATGACAACAGCATTTTTCTTCCCGATTAAACCCTTCCGCGGTCAACATTTACTCCAAGCCCGAGCTTCCTTTTTTTTATTCTTGCCTTGCGTGTTCGGGCTTCATTCCACAAGTGGAGCGAATGATATGTTTACGCCACGTAACGTCGAAGCGCGCAACACCGTCATCACCGCCGCTCGCTCTGTACGCCCGATCGCGACAGGGCACGCGAGTGAGTCTCAAAAAAAAAAAAAAGGCATGCAAACAATGTCCTTTTCTGATCGGGCGTTTGGTGACGCTGAAAGAATAGCGCTATCACGCGGTTGCTTTGTATTTCGCGGGCTTTCTTTAAAGAAAATTACAAGACGCTCGATCAATGGTATACTTAATTGCGAACACTTCAGTCAGCCATTTTTAAACGTGATCTAAAACTTTCGTATTGGCACTTTCTTGGTGAAGCCAATATTTAAAAAGTTAGGCAATTCGTTTATGCTAATTAATTGACCTTGCAAAACGAAAAAAATACCACAGACTAGGACACGCGATCCTCAACCCCACTGAGTTGGTGTGAGCCTCCTAGCACACTTCGTCGTTTTTAAAACATTGGCTACATTTAGCTGGGACACCCTATATATATATATTTATTTGTTGGCTTCTTATGCTTTGATTAATAAAAATGAGGCCCCTCATTTCCCCTTCTCGTTGATTACATAACGAGGGTCTCGAATCCATAAACATTGATGCCTTCAAGTAGCATGGAGCCTACAAGGCAACCCAATCCTCAGGAGCACCAGCACAAAAAATTTTGGGCATCAGACTGACAACGAGCTCACACTACCTCTCGGCATATGAGAGAGAGATGAGAGGCAAAGCAGCCAGGCATAAGGGAGTTCTGTGCCAGAGGTCTTTGTGGTCATACAGTAGAATTTACGAATTGTAGCCGGTGAACTTAGGCGTATCCACTTGAAATGAATTTTCAGAATGACACCACTTTGGAGATATGCGCCAATAAACTCCGCATAAAAATGCACTGTTGTTGCACTTTCTTACCAAAATGCTGTTTTATAGATTGAAGCACAAAAGTAACTGGAACATCCATGTATTTCGTCCCCCAATATGGGAAATAATATCACGAAACTGGTGTCATCCTGGAAATTCATTTCAAGTGGATGCATCTTGCAATCTCACCGGCTACAATTCGTAAATTGCAATATGTGTCGTAAAGTATTTACCTATAAAGTTCATTAGTCAATTCTTGTTAATTAGTTGAATATGTGCTTCGATTTCTCGTGCTACTAATGTCCGCCTCTTCGAAAAACCCAGCTCAACGATAACAATTATTCTACTTACCACAGGCGATTTTAAAAATTCCGGAAAACTTAATTTTGAACACCCGGTATATGTAAGGGAAAAATATCAAATATTCTAAATTCACTAATTGAAAAACTTCGAACACCCGACCGCAATAAGCACACGTGTGTGCAGTAACAAACACTGATTAGTGAATACTCCACATAAAACTCTCCTTCGCAGAAATAATATTCATATCAGGCATAACCATCTTGTATTATTATTATACTGTACGACGCCGAATAGTCGTTTCCGTTCGAATGGAACGCATAACAGCACTGTTGCAGTCTCAACGGTGAGTGACCGATTCAAGTGGGGGCTGTTATTCCGAATGATCGTGCTGCCGTAGAGTCGTGGCCGTTGCGCAGAGGCATAGGCGGAAAGTTTTAATTTTTCCGGGGTGGGGGGCTGGGGCCTGACCAGCTTTCCGAACCCCACCCATGTATGCATATATATATATATATATATATATATATATTACCTCTAATAACAGTTACACTGGAAACTTCGTGTGACCTCGACAGATTGTTCACTGAAGTGACGAGCTTATATCAGTATTTGCAAGACCTCAGAGTAGGATACAATTCAGTTCTACAGCCTGAGTCACCTGTTACCACCAAGAGAGTGGCGTCTCTTGGTTGAGAAATGCGACAAGCCG
Source organism: Dermacentor silvarum (assembly GCF_013339745.2). Taxonomy (NCBI): domain Eukaryota; kingdom Metazoa; phylum Arthropoda; class Arachnida; order Ixodida; family Ixodidae; genus Dermacentor; species Dermacentor silvarum. The sequence continues at coordinate 324,255,348 of NC_051154.1, read as the reverse complement.
ATTCAGTTAAACACGTTAGGGAGATAGATGTGTTTTATGCATATTATGTCGCACAAGTACACATCTATGAAAAAAGCAATGTAACACCTTGTAGAAGATTTAATACACAAGATACAATCAAGAAATCTTTTCCTGACCAAAGGTCAGTAATAGAGAAGATAAGACATAACATATATAAAAAATAAACGATATATACCAATTTCTGAACACAACTTGCGAGTAGAATTATTAGCATAACTATAATGTGATTCCATAACGCAATAATATCATCACTTCTCAAAGCATGCCTTATGCCACTGATATCGTTTTTTCCCCGGAGGCAGAATAAAGGATTATAGAGTAAAAATTATCAGGTGCCCAAATAAATAAACATATTAACAAATAAATAAATAAGACAGCGATATCTCAAAAGCGCGAAATGACTCGATAGTAAATATAGGAACAGCGTGGATTGTGTTATTGAGCGGCAAATGCAGCATATGACGAATAAAAATTAAAAAGGAAAATGCACAGATAGACTATAGGGAGCTTTTTTTACAAATAGCGCAACCATGCACGCGCCTTTTCTTACCCAAATGGCCTCGCTCTGCAGTGCGCTGTTATGTACCCCATTTTCGTTCCTCTGTATAACTTTTTGCGCTGTTTTCTAAGCCAGGTGGTTTCCTTTGACTTGTAAGTTGGTTCCTTTCTCTCTCCTATTAGAGACATCAGTTCGTTGTCTGATGCGATGATTTCATCATCATTGAAAAAGTGTTCGTTCGGGAACTTGATCTGGAAATGAAGTTGTCGGCAATCTTATTCAAATTGGTTTTGCGGCAAAGTTCATTGTGGGCGTGCAAAATTGCCGGATGGTTCAAACGGCTTGTCCAGTCGTCGACCTCAAGTACATTTTCAGTCGCCGAAGGCAAGAAAAAGACCTCTCGGATGTGGTCGACGAGACCGGTATTTTCTTTAGCTTGGCCATTTCCGGAAAAAGGTTTCGCAGGTGTTCGAACAAGCTCGGTCATTGGGCTGATTACTGTCCTACGCCGCACGTGGTCATTTATGCGACGTGCGGGACTGACAACCCCACCCCGTTGCATCCGTGCCCACACTGCAGATCCTGTGACGGGACTCACCCTACAACAGATCCAAACTGTCCGCGGCGCACTCGGCAGACATTGAACAAGGCTTGGGTGCGGAAAGCTCCCGAGAAAGAGCAGCGTGAACTCCAACACTCCAGCGACCCGAACACAACCACAGATACGACGGAGACCCGAACATCACGGTCGGAGACCCCGTCGGGATCTCGTCGGAAGTCCCGGACCCGTTCCAAGTCTCGGTCCTGATCCCGCGAAGCATCGATGCGCCTCCCGGAGAAGCGCCCTCCCCCTTCCCCATCTTCCCAACAACCCTACAAGAAGGCCCTTCAGACCAATGTCCAAGCCAAGATGACCCAGGCCCTCTCAGAGGTGTAGCGGACCCCGGAGAAGAAAACAGCGACGGAAGCGCCTCGGCAGGTAAGTCGGGCGGAGGCTCCCCCCCACAGCTCGCTCCACGCCGGAATTAATCTCTCCCTACCCCTTCCCCTCTCACTAATTCTTTATCAACCCCTGATCCCCTAATAGAAATCGCCCGTCTACGTCTTGACATGGAGGCGCGCTGTGAGCGCCTGCAAAAACGGACGCTCTGGTGGCAGACACGGGCACTAGTATGCAGGCCGCCCTGGACAGGATAGAACGCCAATTGGATCGAGCTCCGAATATGGATTACGGAGCAAGTCAAATCATGTACAGAGATCACTTTCGCACGCATGCAAGTTCCTGAGCTTAGCGCTTACAGCGCAAGCCTGCCGCCCGACCAAAGCTCTCGGCCGAAAACTTCAAACCTGGGTGCTCGGCCTTCGCATCCCTATACACGATCTCCTGCTTCCTCTCGCGATGATGATGGCGCCGCGTGAGGCGGGGCAAGTGGTGGTGTGGCAGTGAAATAGTACAGGATTTCGCAAAAAACGAGGTTCCCTACAGCAATACGTCGCCACATCCATAAACCCTCACGATGTCATCCTCTTACAGCAACCCAATTGCACCCCTTCTTTATCCAGCTACAGCACGCTCTCGGGTGTCTCTCCACTTGTGGGAGCATTAGTTTCGAAACGAGTTGCATGTCGCATGCATACGACTAGCAGCGACATCCCTCATCAAATATTGGAAATAATTACGCAAGGGAAACGCAGCGAGAGTTTGTTCATACTCAATGTATACAGTTCGCGTACGCACTGTTTTCACCGCCTATACTAACAGAATTTAGTAGTTTTGGACGGGTTTGTGTGGTATACGGTGACTTCAACGCTCTGCATACAGCATTGGGTTACGTTAAATCACAGGCTAAAGGGACCCGTTTGTGTAACGACATCTGTAACATGAGATACACACTTCTCACCGACCCAGAGCACCCCACTCGCATAGGCAACAGCTTATCTCGTGACACCTGCCCTGACCTTACCTTCGTGCGCAATACGGGCCCAGTCGTAGCGCACGCGCCTTTAGAGGAGCACCTTGGTAGTGACCACTACATTGTGGCGACCACCTTGCCTTTACGGGGTGCGTGCAGGCCCGAGCGAAATGTGCGCATTACGGATGGGGCGAAATTCACGGAACGCCGCCAGGACCAACCTGAGGGCCAGGGGTGCGAACGATGGCTAGACTCCCTCACACACGATCTAGAGGTCACCACGCGCACACTGAGTACCACAACCGAGACACCAGACATAGACCCCCCTTTACTTCATCTTTGGAACGCAAGGAGTTGGTTGACACGACGATGGAAACGACAACGCCGCAACCGCAAACTTAGGAAACATATAGACCAAATTACACGGGAATACCAGGAGTATGCAGAGACCCTCACGAGTAATAACTGGCGAGGATTTTGCGACCGCCTATCAGGAACAATGAACACCGCAATAACGTGGTCGATTCTTTGCTCACTCACAGCCCCCACTACAACTCCGAGAAAAATATTTCAACAACTACACATCCTAATGCGCGAGTACAGGGACGATGCCTCGACACTCCTCAGGGAGCTAGAGAAGCATTTCATACCCACAGGCCCGCCGCCGCAGTACCCTGACTATCCTTATGTATATAGGCGAGGCCAACGATTTACTGGATTCAGACATCACAGCTGACGAGGTGCGGGTGGTCTTGCAAGATCTACGCCGCAACACGGCACCGGGAGCCGACCACATCCGATTCGCCACTCTTCGTAACCTCAGTGACGCGGGTATTAACCACCTCACCCATATCTTTAATGAATGCTGGCGCAAGGGTACGCATCCCCAAGCATGACGACACGCCGACATTACACTGATCCCCAAACCAGGCAAACCGTTAAAGATTGAAAACTTACGGCCCATCTCCCTAACATCCTGCATTGGCAAGCTCATGGAGCATGTACTCCTGCTGCGTCTGCAGCGCTTCCTCGAAGAAAGATCATGCTTTTATCACTCTCAATTCAGATATCGAGCTCATCTGTCTGGCAAAGATGTGCTTTTACAATTACGGGACGAAGTCATAGGACCTCCGTCGCGCGCCCGAACGAGAGCACTCATCGCCTTAGACCTGAAAGGGGCATTCGATAATGTTGAACACGACCTCATCCTTCGCAATGTTGCACAGTCACACTGTGGAAGTCGTATGTACAACTACATCCGCGCATTCCTTCAAGATCGCACAGCCACCATAGGAATAGGACCGCATCGATGCGGTACGATCCACCTTGTAGGACGTGGGACAACCCAGGGCTCAGTTCATTCCTATACTCTATTCAATATCACGCTTGTAGGGCTCCCCCGGCTACTCGGCCAGATCCCCGATGTCGTCCATGCTATTTATGCGGACGACATTGTACTATCTGGTCGACACGAAGTTCCGACGGAGCCACCCAGGACCGACTGCAGCTAGCAGTCGACACAGTCTCCGAGTACGCGAGAAACGGCGGCTTAAGATGTGCTCCGCAAAAGTTCGAGCTCATAATCATTCGCCCCCGTAGCCGTTCCTCTACTCGCCCTATCACCGTGCACATGGATGGCATACCCATACCACAGGTTAATCGTGCTCGCATCCTCGGCCTACACGTCGAAGCGGATGGCAGGTCTAACTATACTGTTGTCCTTCTATCTAGACAGATTGAGCTAATTCTGGCCATGATCCGGCGGGTCTCCAACAGGTGCTCGGTTTTTCGAGAAGAGGACCTGCTGCACTTGGTGGAGGCATGCGTAATCAGCCGGCTTACATACCATCTCCCCTTTCAGCGATTGACCCAAGCGCAACAACTTCGCATAGACGCAATGATTCAGAAAGCGACAAAGCTGGCCCATGGCCTCCCCAACTATAGTTCCACACGCCATCTCCTTAACTTAGGGACACATAACACACTAGGCGAGTTGCTGGAGGCACATTGGCTCAGTCACCGCCAGCGCCTCCTACTCACCCCTACTGGCCGCCATCTTCTCACACGGCTAGGATACTCTGTCCCACCACTTGAGACTGAAACACGTCCAACGACCTTATCGTCCGCGATACGCCAGGTACTAAGTCTTCATCCATTGCCACGTAATATGCACCCCGAGCATGACAAAGGACGGCGCAAAACCCGTGTGCAATATCTTGGCCGCATGCTTACAAAAATCCCGGAAACACATACTTTATACACGGACACAGCACGCACTCAAGAGGGCTACACTTCGGTAGTGTTGGATGGTACCGGATCCCTGAGGGACTCAGCTGCAATGCGCGGAACAAATGCCGCTTACGGTGAAATTCTCGGCGTTGCTCTTGCGATTCGATACGCCATCCGTGTTCCCGAGAAAGCTTATATATTGACGGACTCGCAACAGGCATGCCGGGCGTTCCTATCAGGACATGGCTTCCCGAGAGCGACACACCAAATTCTCAAACAGATCCCGCGAAGTGCATCAACCACATCTCCCCGCATCCACTTACTCAGTACCCCTTGGTGATACCTCGCTGCCGGGTAAGGAGCACGCACATGCATTTTCCCGAGAAATGTCCCTCCGGGTGGCTCGGCGTGGTGAGGCGACTAGTCCAGGGTGGGGGGATCCCTTGCTCCGTTACTGAGGCATCCTCCGTCATTATACACACATTCGTCGCACCCACGGCGCACCACCACCGTCCTTCTCGCGAGAGGAAGCAGTGGCATTACGCCAGTTGCAAACCGCAACATTTCCAAATCTTGTCTCTCTCAATAAATTCTACCCAGACGCACATGCGGACCGTTGTCCTGGCTGTGGCAGCCCGCCCACAATATTCCACGTCACGATTGAGTGCGTGCACTGTGTCACAAAGGAGCGCTTAATCAAAGCGCATGCCACTCGTCACGCAAGCCAGCGAAAGAACACGCCGGCCCCACGGCAACTTCAACCGAGGGGGAGAGCGCATATGCCTCAAACAGCCGACGCGACAAACGGCGCCTATACGTCTAGAAGAGCATCGACGAAGCGACGGTAACCAGAGAGAGAGAGAGCACACGCACGCGCCGAGACACCTTCACATGGCGCGATTGGGGCGAAAGAAATCGTTCTGTCGCGCACGTCGCAGAGCGATTTTCGCTGGCAGTACAGTGGCTAGAATAGGTAAGTGTGATTACCGCCCGGCGGCTCCTATGGCAACCACCGTCGCCGCTTGTGATGCATCCGCCAGGGGGCGCTCGCACTCGTTTATACGTCAAGCTGCGCGCCCGATACGAATTGGTCCGCGAGTTTCTCCCGCTTTCTGTTGGAAATTCTCGTGCGAAGTAATGTTTCGTGCGGTGCCGACAAGTGCTCAGGGATGAGCCGCCGTCAAAGTCGCTGTTTTGTGCCTGTCTGCTCTGCACGACTGGTTACAAATCGTGCAAAAAGAAGTCGCTCTTCGGGGTACCGTAAGACGAGGAGACGTACCGAAAGTGGCAGCGCAATATACCTCGGGTGGACAAGCCACTCGAACGAAATGCCGCTTTTTGCGAACTGCATTTCGATCCGCAGTTTGTGTCGCGTCACTTTGAACACATCATCAGTGGTGAGCTGGTGCGCCTGGAAAGGAGCAGGCCATTGCTACAGCCGGATGCGATACTGACGATCTTTCCAAACGTCCCCAAGTACATCTCCAAGCCAGTGCCTAAGAAAAGTAATCCGAAAGAAATGTTGGACCCACAGTTTGCACCTCCACAAAAAAGAAATAGCAAATCGACGTGGCCTCACCCGACACATCGGATGAAGCACCCACGCTTGCCGCCAACTCTGGATTACCAAAATGTGATCGTGCCTTCCAATCAGTGGGGTAAGCACGTTTTTTTCTGAAACTTCCCTTTTTGTCGCATATAGCGTCTGCATACTGGGGCCAATCATGAGCTTGCTTCACGCCCAAAAGCTTGTGCTGTTTTGTTGCGGGGACAGCATGATCGAACACTAAGTGTTTGTACGTGGTGTCGAGCTCTCACTTGATGAGCACTGCGATCCTCCATCCCTCCTAGAGGCTGTTGACAGCATGCAGCTCTGTTCTGACGCTGCGCGGTCGGTGGAGTTCCCTCTTGCGCGCAGCTCCAACATGACAAGCTGGTATGAAAGCCTCTACCCCACGAAGTGCAAGGGGCTTGTAAGTGGCCCTGAGAAGTGCTGCATCGCCTCCAAGTACCTCAGAAGGCTATTGCTCAACCAGAGGTGTCGACCTAGGCAGCTAAAGCGTAAGGAAAATTACGCCAGGAAGCTATAGGCAAGGACCCAAGCTACGGTGCGCCGCCTAAGAGCCAAAGCGAAAAGCTTGGACGAGGCTCTCGCGCAGCAAAAACAGGCAAATCATGCGATTGAAGAAAGTGCACTGAAGAAGAAGATCGAGAAGCTCCCACCCAAACAGAAGGCAGCAATCATGCAGTGCTTTGAAGCTGCAAAAATGATCAATAATTGCACCATATTTTGCTTATAACATACCAGTTTTCAAGAAATCTTGCAAACGTGAAAATATTGAGCGAGCCAAGGCAACTTTTATGTAATATAATCATCGGTGGATGCCAATTAAGGGCAGTTACATATATTTAAGTGAAATCCAATTGCATTTTTCTTTAACGAACAACTCGGACTCAATTAATCTTTGCAAGCAAGAACAGTTGTTTTCGTTCAAGCGTGCGTTTATAGACAGTAATTTGGCGCGTAAAATAAGACCGCAGTGAAGCAAAACTCGAGGCGTGTCCGCGCGGCCTCCGAGGTAAACATGCCAAGACGGCCTAGATCTCGCAAGGAAATCACGTGTTGTAAGCGAATTTATAGGGCGCATATGTCGCTATAATGTTGCTGCGATCTTCGCGAACACGAGTGGCTGAGCAAGATGTGCCATTTGAGGTAAAGAAATGGAAATTCGCATCGCGAATCGGGGCGCTTATCCGGCTAGTCGATCGTCGGGCCTGGTCGGGCGACGTGAATACAAGCGTCAGCGCCGCCTTGCGGCTGCATCTGAAACGCGCACGCGAGCGGCGGGGCCTTCGTCACACTTCCCTATTCTAGCCACTGTACTGGCAGCTTTCACATGCGTCTTTGACCGCGCGATTTCCGTCGCAGCGACGCCCAAGGTTGCTCCCTGCTCACAAAGTATCCGTGCCTGCATCGTTAAATAAAAACAACATGGAAACTAGTCAAATATTACAATTTCATATTATTTTTTTTTAAATAGAATAGTACACAATTTTTCAACCCTTAAACGCGTTGAGACTTTGCGATCGCTTAGTCCGCAGCTACGGCGAGTGAAAATGCTGCACTAACCGCATAAGCGTGCGGCGTGGTGGGGTGGTCTTGTTTTGTACACTCTAGTTGTGTTGTTGCGGTACGATGGAAGCCACAACTCTTCTCCTGGAGGAGTATTTGCTTCTCCAAAAGAAGCTACTATTAAGTGTGCAAGTGCCTGGCACGATTTGTAGCAATGAAAACGTTGACAACGGCGACGATCATGAGGGTACGTGCCGTATGTTGAAGGCGGCGTCAGCTCCCGACTGGATAGCATGCAGCTTCTCCTTTTAAATGGATTGTACGAGCTGGAGAAAACAAAAATTGTTGACGAAGCTCCTGAGCCACAGGTGCTGGTGGGTACGTACGCTCTGTTAAAACATCGAAACTGGTGCGCGACATTGCTCTGCTGAGATTCGAACACGCGGTAAAACAGGAAAGCGCCTATTTCGACGGCGCTTGCTGTTACGTCACGTTGCTCCGCCCACATCGCGCCGATCGCTGCGACTCAGCGACGGAAATTCCAACATGTTGGAATCCCGTCGCGGAGAGCCCGCGACGTCGCAGCGGGCGCTGAGCGACGGAATTCGCTGTGTCGCTGTGTGAAAATCGCGCCATGTGAAACGGACCCGGCGAGTCGAGAGACCTGAACGTCGCCCACAAGGCTCCGATGTCGCTGCGCATGCGTGAGCTGAGAGAAGGTGAGAAAGGAGAACAACTATAGTGCCTAGAATATACTGGCTAGTGTGCCGACCGCGGCCTTCCGGGTGGCACCATTTGCAATGAATGTGGGCGGCTGCCGCTAGGAGCGCTGCCATGCGGGTGTGTGTAAGGAAAAATACAGGGACCTTAGGTGTGTGCCGCGGCGCCGCCCGCTCTTCATAGACCACCGTGTTTTCACAAGGGGGCTGCTGCGCTTTTTGTATTTATAAAGCCGTAGGAGCAGTAAAGTTCTCATGTGGGAAGGTGATTTCTAATTTAGGGTTTCTTTTGACTATAAGAAGGCCTATTTACTACTTGCTGCTTGCGTGAAAAGCTTATACTAGCTCAGCTGGGCTTCGAGCGTCGGACCTCCAGTGCTTCTATGCTGCGAAGGGTAAACGGAATTTGTATTCTCGTGATAGCGCAAATTTTTAAAGGTAATTTTTAGGCTACTTTATTCTAATAAAGTAAAGCAATACTAAGGTTATATTGACCTGTAGAGCTGACTGCTGGTGTTCCGTGTACTATACATTGTTTATACCTGGTAAACTCGTTCTTTTTTATGTCTAATATACGTAAACAAAAGTAGGAACCAGAGCTTTTATTTAAAGTAACAAATAGTTTATTGAAACGTAACAACACTCAAACATAGGCACAATACATCACTAGAAGAAATAATGCAAACATCCATAAAGAAGATAGATCTAGTGGCAGTGGCGCAGTTTATGGAGCTTTTGCCGTTCCCTTCGCGCTTCCCTCTCTTTGTTGATGCCTTTTACAAAAAAAAAAAAAAACGAAACCTCAAGAGAACATAGAACTTTACAACTGCCGTCAAAGCTGCTTTTTCATGCTCTGGGCACCCTAGTTGAGGAAAGGCCAGTGTCTGCAGCTGACTTGAAAATTCAGCTAGACTCGCTTCGTGTAACTTCTTTTTACTGAAAAACACAGTAAAAGCATCTTCCATGGCCTTTATAGCGCTTGACAAGTTCTGACTAGGATAGACGAGGCCTCCATTATCAAAGTGAGTAGTGAAGTATGAAGCATCGTCGGCACTAGCTTCAGCTTTACTTACGCAAAGGCAGCCTGCACACTGGGGACAAGCATTTTTGGCAATGATCTTTCGTGCAACATAACCTGCAGTATAGTAGATCAAAGCACTATTGCTCTTTTTTTCTATGTACGCTTCATGCTCACCACTGCCCACGAGAGATTGAATGGCATCCTCAGCTTCATTGATACTTCCGCGGTCAAGAAGGCCGTCTATCCTGTCCAGAAGTCTCCTGCCCGTTGTTGCACACAACTCAGTTGGATTCAGCAGTGCCTTGACTATGTCTGCTGGGCAGTTCCCTCCTCTGGGTGGTTTGGCCAGATTATAAAATGCCAGTAAATTGACAGTCACGAGAAACTGCGAAACTGTTGGGTGATCGTTGCACCCTGATGATTGCCTAATTATTCCGAAAAGGTTTTCTAGCTTATCCTGGCTTAAACGGGACGTTAAAAGATATTTGAAGCCTAGAGTAGATGTCAGGTAGGACAACAGATCAAGGGTAACTCTTGATGGTAACCCTTAGTCCAGAAGCTGTGCTTTGTGTAAGAAAACCACCACCAGCTGGTTTTGCATGCTGCTCCCACTCTTGCAAATACTCAAGAAGCCCTTTCAAAAAGTGCATGTTTGGACTGCAAGGCTTGAGCGCCTTTTCGCTTGTCCGTGATGTCATGACACGAATCAGGCGATTCATTTCTTTCACAAAATCTACAGTCGGTTGCACAGTCCTAGACGAAGATTCAATGCGCTCCCTGTACACAAAAAGCCCTTTGATGACCTGATCGCTGAAGAGCTGAAATGCGAGATCCACCTTCATTTTTTCGAAACAGTTCGGCTTAATGTGGGAATTTGTAATGCTCGGCATCACCTTTAGTGTAACACTTTCGCGATCTGCTTCGAAAGCTACTTGAACAATACCACTGTGGACATGTCCAGCTGGTGTCAGGTACCCTTTTGCAACAAATCCATTTCTCACGTTTTTCATTGAGTGTGGAAAATCCGACACAAAGAACAGCTGCCTCTTCGGATCGACTGGGTGATTGGTGCTGTTCCGGACGTGGCTTGCAGAACCTTGTAAAAAAAAGAAAAACACATGCCGAGAAGGAAAAATCATTACTTCATTTTAAAAATGAAATTGTGGGGTTTTACGTACCGTAACCACAATCTGATTAAGAAGCACGCGGTAGTGGGGGACCGGACTACGGATTATTTTGACCACCTGGGGTGTTTTAACGGGCACCCAATGCTCGGTACACTGGCGTTCTTGTATTCGAATTCGCCCCCATCGAAATGCAGTGGCCGCGGCAGGGATTTGATCCCGCGCTCTCGGGCTTAGTAGCGCAACACAAAAACCACTGCGCCCACGCTGGGCATTACGTTATCACAACTTGTAAAAATCGTAAACCGTGTGCTGCAGTAGCACCACGTTGTAAGAACAACTTAGCATATATTACACTCAAATAAAATCTCACCCTGTATTCCAAACAGCCGCCACATGCTCCTATTCCAGCTGGCGCCGTCGCATGTTATGCAGTCTACAAAGAGGCCAGCTTTTTCAGCAAGGACAGTCGTTTGCACAACGATTTTCGCCAGTGTCGCGGATTTCACGTTGCCCTTGGAGGCAAAAACGCCAAGAATTTGCGTCCAGTTTCCTGCATAAAGGTATAAGTATTTTCTAAGAGCACACGCTTTGCGTATTATATGGTTGAGAAGCAAAAAAGAAAGATAAATCAGCTTACCAGTAAATGGCTGAAACAGCACAACCATGCCATGGTCTGCCAGCACATTCTTCTGGTCAGCAGGTGTATGATCCCCGAGGTCGACAAAGCGTTCAATGTGGCCTTAATAGTAAAAGAGAAGCACAAGAGGAACATCCAGTTTTACTTTCACATCTCTCAAAAAAGGTTAGAATATAATCAATCACTGTAAAACAATGTTAAATGACAGTTTACATGAAAGGCGAGGAATTTTATACTGACGGCAAAGCGTTAAACAACTACATGAAGTATGAAGGTTCGTAGTTTTATCGGTCGTGTAGGTTGCAGTAAACTATAATTAAATTTGCAAGAGCGGTGTCGCGTATGCACAGGCACTTCTTGGACGGATATCACTCGATGACCACGAACATTCACTGTCACATTCACTGTCACAAGCAGCGAGGAGGGAACGCTTCGTGCGGCCTCTCGCTTCACCACCTGTCGGGAAATTGAGATTACTTGACCTCCAACTCTAGCCGCGCGGGAACAGAGAGCGTTTACGTAGCCACAAGCCATCTCGGCTCGCCCTTAGGCTATGCACCCGCCGCATATAGCCTCCAAGATACGGCGCGCGCACATCCATGCGCAGCCACGGCCGGGCTAGAAGAGCAGACGCTCCCTCGCCTGCCGCCCCTGCCCCAAGCTCGCGTTTAATAACGTACGTGAGCTCCAACATTGAGCGCACGGGAAGATGGTGTGCATTAAACCATTATCATTTTCGGCTCACCCTCGCACGCACAGCATACAGCACTCAGGGTGTGATAGATCTTATCGCACTTGAACTTTATCCAGAACATTACAGCGGTGGCGAAAGTTTACCTGGAGTACGTGGTCATATAATTGATATCGCAATAAAAAGCAACACCTTAGGCATATTGGCTTTCGATCGTACATTTCATTTGAGGAAAATCGTAGCGATTAGCAGAACATCACATTTTTCGTCATGTACGCAGGACTTTGCAAGAATTTGTACTTAAGCTTTACTCACCGGCTGATTTTACATTTAGGTGCTCGGAAAGCTTGATCTCATCGATGACGAGGCCACCATGTCGACTGTAAACATCCATGGTCTTCGACTTTTCAGTTAATGCATTGAAAATATTGGCACTGAGGCCAAAGCCACCCTTGAAGCGCTGCAGGTAGCTTTGCAGGCATGTTCTACCGGGCAGTACCATAATGGTTTCTCTGCGGAGATCTTCGTATAACTTCGGGTTGCGCATCTTCATCATCATGCATTCTACGATCCACTCATCATTGTATCGCATGCCTTTATGTGACTTCCGTCTTGCAGCAAGGAAACAACTCTTGACAGCGAGTTGCTGTTTTGGGGGAAGAGATTTAATTTTACTCTCAAATGCTTATTCGCTAACAGCCTCATTTTGCTCTTTCATGTGTGCCACCTGTTCTTTTGCAGTTGCGAGTCGTTTCTTGGTTCTCGACAAATTGCGAGAAATGTTCTTACAGTGTTTCTTTTCACCATGCTTTCCTGCGCTTGCCTTTTCCCTTTTCTTTTTCCTGTAGGCTTGGTTTTGAGCCAGAATTCTTTGGTACTTGCAGAAAACACAAGACTCGATACCATCAGACTGCGTAGATAACGAGCATTTTTCCGCAAAAAACATGCCTCTGTGGGAAGTGTGCTTCTTTGAAGCAGGCTTTAGGCCGCATCCACCACAAAGAGCTGTTAAGGAAACGTCCTTGATCAGGGATTCCGCCTCATCGCGAGTTCTGAGGACTTGTTTCGACTTCTCCCTTCCTCTCAGGTACACCGTGGCTGTCACTGATTGTCGTTCAGGCAAAGGCTTTTCGAACAGTACCATTTTCTCAATGAAAAGTGTGGCGAAGTTATTCACTTCGGCTTCACAATAAGCGTAAGCTACTGATTCTACTGGCGGAGATGGTACTTTCATCCAAGAGACCGGAATAGAGAGGTCGCAGAACGGGTGGCGAATTTCACAAGTGGTTTGCAGGCGCTGAGCTTCGTCATTTTGCGCGCTTGCTGTTTCAGAGCTACAGCGCGGGGTGCACTCTTCAGGTGCAGCAGTATTCAGGTGGTCACCACATCCTTCGAGGCTCTCTGATTCGTCACTCTCAACGGCTGAGCACAGCTCAGAGGCATCTGACTGGGCACGCCTGTGCCGCTTTGCTGGAAGCTCTAGATCCTGTTCGCACAGATTTCTTGTTTTTCTTTTTGCTGGCACTTTAGGCACAAGGTGCTTAGGATACTCGGGAAATATCGTGGGTATGGCGTCGGGTTTCAGGCGCGGTTTATCGCGGGGAATCTCGTGGACAACGCCGTTCACGGTGATAGAGAACGCGCGCTCGATTAAACTGCTTTCGAAATGTTTTTCACAAACAACAGCTGTTGGCGTCAGCTTTCTGTCCGTTCTCCTGATCATTCTTGCCCATTCTGCTAGCCGCGTTGCATCAGATTGTGCAGCGAACAAGGATACACGATCTTTGTTCGAGCGGTAACCACTTCTACACAACGGCACAAAGCAGGTCCTCTTCTTGCACTGTCGCTTTGGTTTCGCCATTTTTTCACCGCCGCCACATAGTTCTCGTAATGACAGGCACAGAAACACAACAACCACGCACTCACTCTTTGAGAACCCCAAGAAGAAACACGCAACACTGTAATAACACTGAAAACGCAAACATAGAAATCGACGCAACCGCTGCGAAACTGCTGTGCGAAGCAGACGACACGCGGAGTCGGCACCCACCTAGGGTGCCTCGATGCCAGCGCCGCCGTTCAGGGTGGTGCCAACCTTTGACCGCCCCCGCGCCGCCGCTTTCTCGCTGCGACGCCATATTGTGTCACAGCGAACCGTTGCGATTGCTTGGTGCCGGTGCTGAGTTCGAGGCACAGTGCGCGCGGATGCTTCGCGGGCGCTTCTACTTGCTAGACAGTGTTCAGCCGCATGACTGACAAGCTATCAAGTGCATCGTGTCGACATGACGGGCTGTTGTGTTCCCAAGTGCGCTGGATCGACGCGTAAAGGACTGCGTTGTTTTCGCTTCCCCCGGGACCCAGAGCGACGGAAGAGATGGGAAGCCCAAGTAAAGCGCGATCACTGGAAGGCAACGGATAACTCCTGCATTTGCGAGGTAAGTGTCAAGAATGTTTAGACTACCGCACCGTGTTTTTCATTTAAATAAGAAAGTATTCTCTGATCCTCGCTCACGTACCTACGTTCGCTCACGAACTAAGTAAGCACTGCACCGATGCTGTTTGAGTAGCGTATGGTTTGCGAGCGCGCGTCGCATAGGCTTTTTTCGTTTTGATAGGCGCAGTCTGTACCCTTATTTTAAGGACTGACGAAGATGCTTAGCCGCGAAATAGTCTTACATTAGCTACGAATCGTCACGTAAGCCACCTATTTTCCTTTTTCACGGGAAGCACACATCGTGTGTGTCTCTTGTTTCTTTTTTTTTTTTCGGTACTGGTTATTTGGGACTAAAGAACGCAGTGCTTCGTCTGGGGAGAGCGGCTGTTTTGTACGTGGTAAGCGAAACATTGTGATTTTCTCTGATTTCTCAGGAGATATCTTGCGGACCTCAGGGTGTTACGTTACATAGCTGATTTTTTAGACTTGTACATATTTGTAGCGTGGTGATCGTAAGCCGATGGTCATTCGTGCTCATTCCCGATCGTAGTGGGTACTGTGACGGTCTTTAAATGCCTGTGCACGGTATGCCCAGGTGTAGTAGAGTTAAGGGGCATCATGGGACCAAAATGTTTCGGCGCTTTCTGGCATGGTGTCTGTTGTAGCCTGTGCATTTCTTCGAAACGTGTGAAGCGAGGTAATACAGCATTGCTTCTGCTAAAATTTATTTTCAAGCACTGTAATGGGTTCTCTGTATTTACAAGGCAACTTTTCATATCAATAATCACTTTTGTTGTTTTACCTGTACTTAGAAACACTTTTAAGAGGACCAGTACGAGGGAAATCGACAGGATGGGCGCCGTCTGTTCAAGTCAACAGCCCTACATCATCATGGACTATATTTTCGAAGTGAAAAACATTGCTAATCTGTATTTGACTGTCTTAGTTTCATTTACGGTTTTTGTACGTGATATGTATGCAGTGTTGTTTATTTTTTCAATGTAGTTATCAGTGTTGTAATGGTTATTTATGAAATGTTCTGTACTCGCCATCGATGTGTTTGGCTGATGCGACGTATTCGATGGTAGCTGATGTATGTATTCTGGCTGGATATCAGGCTGGATATCTTGATTAATATTACCCGCGGTTGCGTTTTCTTGTTTGCATTCTTGTTTTCGATTTATATTGTGTGTAATAAGGTTGATGTACTCACTTGAACCCCCCCCCCCCCACATGTAATGAATAAATAAATAAAAAAAACTCTCTCTATCCCGAATTGTGTGTCGAGCCTACCTTGCGAATTAATTTTTTTATCTCGTCTTTCAACATAAACTTCAGGCGCCACACAGTATATATAATTTTTCATGTACATATCTCTTTCATGATTGATTGTACTAGACATTATAAGTAAATGTATTTTGTGCATCGTTTGATTTCTTGTGTGTACTACGCAAGATTGACGCAGACAAGTTACGTTACATTTTTTCTCTACAGCACTAACTAAACCTTATTTTCACATCGCAGTTATTTTTACACCAGCTTAATCCTGTCAGCACACAGTTTAGTGGGCAAAAAAAGCAAAAATTGCGCGTAGATACGTCAAATAATTGCAACGAACGCGAAGAGCACGCGCAACGCAAGGGAAACTAACCGCCGTGCGCGAGTGGCTGGCTACGGTAAAGGAGGCGTGACGTGTAAACCAAAATACAACAGCGAAAAAGAAAAACTTCCACACACAGGGGGTCGCAAACCTTATATACCAAGCATCGAAGCGCAAAAATAAAAAATAGTGCGTATTTTAAACGTCGAGCCAGTCCTCCACATCTTCTTCACGAAGACCAGCGAAGAGATGGGGGTCACGCTGGTGGCTGCTGAGGATGTAAGGGGTGGCTGGTGGTGTCAGAACGGTAGCGGTAGAAGTGGAAGGTGGTGCGTCCTCAGACATGCTAGCGGACAGTGGGCCCAAGCGGCGGCCTGAACGTAGCTCCAGGGGGTAGACTGAGCAGGCAGAGGACTGAGGATCGAAGAGCACCTCCACCACTTATGGCGTCTCTGTTGGCACGACGTTTATTCGGCCCGAGTACTCGGCAGCGAACCAGCAAAAGCACACACCCGATGATGATGATCACACATAACTGAAGATGAGGATCGCGCAACGTAGGATGATGATGATAATATACAGATGAAGAAGACGTGCGTAATAAACGCCCACAATACACACGGCATATTAAATGTGATTGAATTAGGCAACTTGGGGCATGTTCCCGGCGCCATACATTTACGTCTTCAACCTTCGACGAGTTAACGGCTATTGGTTATAAAGATATGCAGATGGGACACCGATAAAAAAAATCCTCATCAAGGCAAAGCACTTGGAAGCGCGCCGCGAGTAACACTTTTTGAACGCAAGCGTAGCTGAGTCTCAGCTCGTGTGACACAATATGGCGGCGCCAGCGGGGTTGTCTCCACCCTGGACGGCGGCGCTGGGCATCGAGGCACCCTACACGATGATGATGATGATTTATTGGCATCCCCTTTGAAACGGGGCGGCGACAAATAGTCACCTAGCCTGCTTGATTTAATCAGGTATACTATACATGTTCTTTATCTAGCATTTTTGTATACCTCTCATTATTTTTCTTTTTTTTCAAAAATTTACCTTGTCCCGCTGCCTATGATTTTAAGAGATCAGGTCGCATCCATCTTTTCCCTGCTTTTTTTCCACCAGTACTCTAATCGTCTCTTGCTGATCTCTACGGCTGATCGGTTTATGTTTCCTTCCACTTTAAACCCAAGCGCTTCTGGGAGTTGCACGTTACCTACGGTTCTCGCTGGGTTGATCCCGTCGCATTCCATTAGGATGTGCTGAGTGGTCTCTGGATCTTTACCGCAGCATACACATGTCTCATCTAGTTCCGAATATTTGTTCCGATATGTTTTCGTCCTTAGGCAACCGGCTCGAGCCTCAAATAGCAAGGCACTGCCCTTTGTGTTATCGTACAGATTTTCCCTTCTAATTTCTTTCTTCTCATTCTTGTAAATCTCCATTGTCCTTTTCGTTTCCATTCTTTGTATCCAATTCACGGTCTCTATTTCTCTCACTTTCTTTCTGATGACCCCTGGTTGTCTATTTACAGTTTCGATTATCCTGTACTTGGTTGCCAACTTCCTTGACCTCTTCCTCCATTCTGTGTCCACGCTTTTCATGTAGAGATACTTGTGTACTTTAGCCGCCCATTTATTTTCATCCATGTTCCTGAGCCTTTCTTCAAAACTAATTTTGCTTTGTGCTTCTCTGACTTCAAAAGAGGCCCAACCCATGTCTCCATGCACTGCCTCATTTGTCGTATTACCGTGTGCTCCCAAAGCCAACCGGCCTACTGATCTTTGGTTAACTTCCAAACCCGCCAATATATCCGATTTTAAGCATATAATGGCATTTGCGAATGTTAGCGCTGGCACCATTACTCCTTTCCAGATTCCACGCACCACCTCATACTTATTGTGGCCCCACAGTGCTCTGTGTTTCATTAATGCTGCATTCCGCTTCCCCTTTATTTTCAGATTATCTTGGTGGTTGCTTGAGTAACTCTTTCCTTCGTTTATGTGTACGCCGAGGTACTTATATTGCTTCACTATGGGTATTACTTGCTGTTGAATTGACACCACGAAGTTACTCGTGTGCTCATTAAAAATCATAATCCCTGATTTGTCTGTGCTAAACTTAAGGCCTAGATTTGTCGCTGCGTTCCCACAGATATTCGCAAGTATCTGTAAATCTTTTTTATTGTCCGCTAGTAGCACAATGTCGTCTGCGTACATCAGTCCAGGGACCTTCTGTTGCACCATTTGTCCATTACGCATGTAGGATAAATCAAAACCTAATTCGCTGTTTTCCAGTCGTCTTTCTATGCCCTTGACGTAAAGCGTGAACAACAATGGTGACAGAGGGCATCCTTGCTTCAATCCTTGGTGAATTCCCACCATTTCATTTCCTTTTCGGCCTTCCCATGCCACTTGTACTTGGTTGTCTCGATATATCTCCCTGAGCAGCTCCACGAAATCGTCATCTATGCCTTCGTATTGAAGAATATCCCACAACAATTCCCTGTCTACGTTGTCATAAGCTCCTTTAATATCTAGAAATGCTATCCATAAAGGTCTTTTCTGAGCTACTGAAATCTCTATGCACTGAGTTAGTACAAACATATTGTCTTCTAAGCGTCTGCCTGGCCTGAACCCATTCTGTAGTTCCCCCAATACACCGTTTTCCTCCACCCACTTCGACAGTTCTAATTTTATGGCTTGCATTGCCATTCTATATATCACCCACCTGTATTGCTGCGACCCCTGTCGGCCACCGTGGGCATTCATTGCAAACGGTGCCACGCTCCTCCATTGAAAACAGCGGGTGGTCGGCACACTAGCCAGTATATTCTAGGCACTATAGAACAACTCTCCTTTGCCGGATGTGACATCACATTGTTGTTTGTTTTTTGCTTTTTGAAATAGCTACTCTCGAACTCAGACACTATGGCTCGCGCCTCGTTCGCGCGCGCATTGTGAGCATTCAAGTTTCGTTTTTTGCACTTGCGTAGAAGCTGAAATTGCGGACATTGCGGTGTTGGGCTTGATGACATTTGTTGCTCAGCTGCCGCGACGCATTTGGAGCAAAGGTGAGTGTCGTGCGATTGCCCGTTCTCTAGCTGACACTTGTAAAAACAACCGGTTGCACATTTGAGCTGTTGCCAATGTGATCTCGAAATTTGAAGGAGCACGAAATGGTTGTCGCAGGTCTCATAGTGATCGGAGGATAATTTATTCGTTCGTGCCTTCAACAAGTACTATCGCAGTTCCTACGCGTTACCCCGATGTAAATCGAACGGTGGAAGCGTTCATGCGCCAGAAAATGCATGGGCAAAGTTCTGACTGGTGTTGTATAATGTTGAATTCCAATGGTAGATCCAGATCAAGTATTTCTGCTCTGTGTGGAGCAAGTCTATTCCAATGGCAGAATGGGAGCGTGAGTTGTGTGTTCCAATGGCAGATTGGGACCAGCCTCCGATTCCGGATCGCTCTGTGGAGCCAAAATATCTGCTCCGCCGAAATCGGCAGATTTCACCGGAAGTCCGCGTGACGTATTTCCTTCACCCGCCTCTGCTTCCTGTCATGGTCGCCTGTTTCCGGTCGCGGGCAGTAGACATGGAAAACATGGACCGCATGGATGCTGCGACGCACCGTGCGCTTTTGTTCATGCTACTAGATAGTGACAGCTCCGACTCGGACACAGTCCAGTGATGATTCTACCGACACCGACAGTGAATGTGACGCTGCTGTGTGTCAACGGGCGTCTGATGTGATGTTTCGCCTGCCTGCAAACAGGCCTAAAGTGATTGGGTTCGTCGAGGATGTCGTTCGGCGATACTCGGACGACGAGGTACCGTACAGCCCAAGGTGGTACAAGCGCGCCAACACGTGTGATGCTCGCGCGAAATACCAGAAGGAAAACAAACCCAGAGAATGCTGGGACGACGCACATGAATGGATAGATGCTATAAGCATCTCCTTTGAAGCGGTGTGGTGGGCTGCGCCACCAAGTTTTTGTTCTCCTCTCTATTGGATGGATGGATGAGGCTGAACCCTTTAAACCGGGCGGTGGCATACGCCACCTAGCCATGACTATTAACATATTTTGTACTTTGTGGTGGGTGAAATTTCACCCCTGCCTTGATTTTATCCACCAATCAGATAACCTCTGTTTGGTTATTTCTACCCGCTTAAAGTCTATTTTGCCTTCACTGTCCCTAAACCCCAATGCTTTGAAAAAATCAGCCCCGTTGCCTTGCACTGTAGGGTTAAGCCCTTTACAGAAAAGTATAAGGTGTTCAGCCGTCCCCTCTTCTCCACACGCACAGCACAACGTGTCTATACCTTGGTACTTGACTCGGTACATCTTAGTCCGCAATACTCCCGTCCTGGCTTCAAACAACAAAGAGCTTCCCCTAGAATTATCGTAGATATTTTCTTTGGCAATTTCTTGCTTGAAAGTTCGGTATGTTCCCAGTGCTGATTTCGTCTGCATCCCTGTTTTCCAGACCCCTCTCTGTTTCCTTAACCTTTTTCTTAACCGCTGTTTCCTGGTCTGCACCCCTCCTGCAGTCCAAATATTTGATTGTCAGTTTTCTGGTCAGCTTCCTCCATTTTGTATCAACATTCCTCATGTACAAATAACTGAAAACTCTCCTTGCCCACCGCTTTTCTGCCATCTCTCTCAATCGCTCCTCAAATTCTATCTTGCTGCTGGCTTCCCTGCCCTCGAATGACGTCCATCCCATGTCACCCTGTACCCCCTGATTTGGTGTATTTCCGTGTGCTCCCAGAGCCAGTTTACCTACCCCTCGCTGCTTAACTTCCAACCTTGCTCGAACCTCTGATCTCATGCACAGGACCGCATTGCCGAAAGTCAAACTAGGGACCATCACCCCTTTCCAAATCCCTCTCACCACTTCGTACCTATTGTAATTCCACAGTGCCCTATTTTTCATCACAGCTGCATTTCTGCTACCTTTAGCCATCACATATTTTTCATGTTCCGTTAGGTACTCAGCCCCATTGTTTATCCACACTCCAAGATATTTGTACTTATCCACCACCTCCAGCGTAACCTCCTGTATCCTATGCTCGCTGCCCTGATTATCATTAAAAGTCATGACTGCCGATTTTTCTTTACTAAACTTCAGACCTAAGCTATCTCCCTCTTTACCACAGATGTCCATTAATCTCTGCAAGTCTTCCTTGCTGTCAGCCATAAGTACAATGTCATCCGCATACATCAGTCCTGGTAATGACTGTTTAATCCATTCTC
This sequence comes from Dermacentor silvarum, assembly GCF_013339745.2. Taxonomy (NCBI): domain Eukaryota; kingdom Metazoa; phylum Arthropoda; class Arachnida; order Ixodida; family Ixodidae; genus Dermacentor; species Dermacentor silvarum. Next base: position 324,234,119 of record NC_051154.1, on the reverse strand, counting down.
CTTGCTTGAAATAGGAAAGGTTGAAGCCAAGTCCGCTCCTCTCCAATTTTTTCTCTAATCCTTGTAAATACAGCATGAACAACAGAGGTGACAGAGGGCACCCCTGCCTAAGCCCCTGCTGTATCTCTATAGGCCCAGATACCTTGTTTTCCCATTTTATAAGCACCTTGTTACTTTTATAGATATCTTTTAAAAGATTTCTTACTCCATCTTCCACCTCTAGAGTGCCCAGTATGTCCCACAAATCCTTTTGGATTACACTGTCATAGGCTCCCTTGATATCCAGAAAGGCAAGCCATAGGGGCCTGTGTTCCTTTTCTGCTATTTCAATACACTGTGTCAATGAGAACAGATTATCTTCTAACCTTCTTTGTTTTCGGAGCCCATTTTGTAGTTCCCCCAGCACCTCCTCGCTCTCCACCCATGCCTGCAGTCTGCAGTCTATTTTACCTCTAGTTCAGCGCCCTCTCAATTCATTTCCGTGTACTAAGTGCCCCTGCGGGAGCGCATGCATTCCATTCGCAGATTTGGTGCGAGCTGGTGGGAGCGATCCGAGTCGGAGCGACGCGCTCCGTTCGTGATCTGGCCGAGCGCTCGCGATCTGCCATTGGAATTCAACATTAGTCTGTTGCCAGTCTTAGGGGTCAACGTTGCCAGACTGCCTGCCAAATTTGGCGGGGGAAAACACCGCTAAATATAGCGTCCGCATTCACGCCGTTTTCGAGGCGCACAGAGTTGCCAACTCCAGGTAGTACCGTAATTTTTCTCCATAACCCGCGCGCTTTGTGCGGGCGGAGTTCTCCGACGGCACGAAGTGAAACCGAGACGCGTCGCATAACACTCGGACCGTTTTCTCGCGCGATGGGTGCGCGTAGAAGCTTTCGCTGAGCGAAACCGAGACGCGTCGCGTAACACTCGGACCGTTTTCTCGCGCGATGGGTGCTACGTGTACGCGTAGAAGCTTTCGCTGAGCGAAACCGAGACGCGTCGCATAACACTCGGACCGTTTTCTCGCGCGATGGGTGCTACGTGTACGCGTAGAAGCTTTCGCTGAGCGAAACCGAGACGCGTCGTCGCATAACACTCGGACCGTTTTCTCGCGCGATGGGTGCTACGTGTACGCGCAGAAGCGAAAGCTTCTGCGCGTACGGCAGCGGAACGTCGCCGGCCCTGCTGCGCTCGCACCTTGCCTGGATGTGGTGGATGTCGCTCAACGGGCGACCGGGGATTACAGACTGCTTCCTTCGGCTGATGGAGGCAATCGCCCGCCGGTACCCCCTCTAAGACGACCTCGAGCAACTGCCTGACAGCCCTTGCTGTCGAACATCCACCGCTTGCTCAATTTTTTTTTCCCCCGAAAAGGCTCTTTTCGGAACCACTCCAATGATGCATCGGCAGAGTTCGTAAATTTCACGCTGCTCCTGCCGTGACCCTCTCCAGTCGAGAAATACCTCGGTTGCACTGCAGTATTCAGTGCAGCACCCAAGCGCATTCACTGCATATTTAAGAAATTTATGCAGCTGTGACGACTGAAAGCACCGAAAGAAAAATTTGTGCGCGACGCAATTGCGCCCAGAACCGCGCTCGTATCGAGAGAAAAAAGCCCCCGAGGTTTTGCGACGCGTTTCAGAAAAGCCTGTAGTGCGGCCAGCGAAAACCCGGGAGATTCTCTGCGCAGAGAAAGGCACAGCAAACTCTTGCCCCATTGCAGCCATCGTCCGCAGCGCAAGAAAGCGGTCCGAGTGTTATGCGACGCGTCTCGGTTTCGCTCAGCGAAAGCTTCTACGCGTACACGTAGCACCCATCGCGCGAGAAAACGGTCCGAGTGTTATGCGACGCGTCTCGGTTTCGCTCAGCGAAAGCTTCTACGCGTACACGTAGCACCCATCGCTCGAGAAAACGGTCCGAGTGTTATGCGACGCGTCTCGGTTTCGCTCAGCGAAAGCTTCTACGCGTACACGTAGCACCCATCGCGCGAGAAAACGGTCCGAGTGTTGTTTCACATGGTGCGATTTTGCACTGCGATTTTCGCAGATGCGAAATTCGCAACGGCCACATGGTGCGATGTCAACAATGCGATTATGCGACGCCCAGGGTTGCTTGCTGCCAGATTTTGTCGCACACGCCGCATAAATTCGTTTAATGTAATGAAAAAGACGTGCGCGTTATAATATAATTGACCTCTCTTTATTAGGACCAAATAATAGGTGCGTTTTGTAATTTAAAAGCGCTTCAAAGTTTAGTTTGTTTTGGAGTGCGCAAGAGCGGTTTGTGAAGTTCAATACGAGGAGAAATGGCGGACGTAAACAGCTGTTCGCAGGTCATGGAGGAAGTACACTAGCCACTGTAGAGGAAGCAAACAAAACAGGAGAGGCCCTGACGTCACTTTTTTGAAGCCGGAAGTGCAGCCATGTTGGTGTGCCACCTCTCTTTGCACCTCCAATCAGGGGTTCTGCAGCTCGCCGGAGCAGATGGGCGCGAACTTTGAACTTGCATCGTTACGAGCCGCCGGAAGTGTGTGCTGCCGACGCGCGTCAAAACAAAGCCTACAAAAATTCTGTAGCAGTTTTAGTGAAGCAGACGCGCTCATGTGTTTTTTTCGTGGCACGTTGAAGAAGACGACGAAGACCCGCGCCGTGATTGCTTGAGTGTATCTGTTGCTGGTTGACACTCACACTCACAGACCCAAAACCCAACTTTCAAGCTTACACACAACACTCCAAAGTCAGCTTTTCTCGCGAGCAAAAGGTGCTGCGGGAAATACACCGGCGAAAAAATCTTATCTCACTTTTCAGAGACCGAGAGCAGCAGCGAATGCTTCAGGAGCGCGGTTGCCATAGCAACATTGACATTTGGTGTACCCGTCCCAGTGATCCTTTGCGAAAAACAGCACGTGACTTCCGCCACACCTTCTCCAATACGTGCTGGCCAGGGCCTCTCCTGGGGTTTCCTTCCTCCATGTCGCAGGTGGTCGTTCAGCGTTGTGTGCTGTCTCTGTGTGTGTTTTATGCCTGTGTCGTTCTACCTGCGGTTAAACAAATTACAAGAGGACCTATCAACATGCCCTTATAGCTGTTGTCATCGCATATGCAGTATTCGGGATTCGGCGGAGTCGTCATGTCAACGCAGAGAACCTCGCGCTACCCGTGATTAACGTCAGCTTCTGAAAAACGGATGTGTGTGTATTGCTCGTGATTGCGCATTAGTGGTTCCTGCTCCTAGCAATATTCTTGCACCAAACTTAGCAGCAAGCACCAACTCAAAAGCTCACGTCTGCCCCTGAACAAAGCCGCAAATGATCTGTGTGTAATTACTGAACGTGCAATGGAATTTGTGTTGTGAACGTTTATCTTAGCGCCAGCCTGGCTCGTCCGTCTCGGCGCCTGTGCTGTAATTATTCATACAAGTGCTCTCTGAATATTTCGAAAGGCGTAAAAGCCGACACCACATTTTTTTTAGGAGCTGCAGTCACTTGTGTACGTAGTATCGTATCATTCTGGCAGACATGGGCGTCGTCTATTTTCTCGTCCTGTTTCTTGCGCTGTTAGTGTGCTGTGAATCTGTATCAAGAAGCTTAAGTTAATATGCTGCAGTACGTAGCGCAGCCGCGTAGCCACACGACTAACATTAAAATACCTTGTTAGGAGTACGTTTGTTTGTTTAATAACAAAATCGAACGCTAAAATTTTGTATTCATGGTGGCAAGTGTAAGGTAAGAAGCTATCAAAACTATCCGCTAATGGCATGCGTGTGCTTCTACCTGCTTCAGCACGTTATCCTTAAAGTGAGGCTGAATACCCCTGATAAACAAAAAGATATGCAACTGGAGCAGGTGCTATGATTCCTCTCCTGGAAATGAAAGCCAGCATCCCCGTCTGTTAAGCTAGTCATGTACTTAACCTATATTAGACCAATGTTAGAGTATGCTAACTGGAGCCATTTAAAACTGGGTTATTTCACCAAAATAAGAAAGTGCAAGGAAAGTTTCAAGGTACAGTCTAATCTGGTATTCCCGAACCTATTGTATTAGCAAAACTTTATGCCTCCCTGAATTGCCTGCATTAACCCAATGCTGAAAACAGGGGAAGCTGATTCCCTTTCTTGCTGTTGAAAAGCTGCTAGAATCTCAATAACAGACCACTTATGTTCTGACAGAAAGTGAGGGGCACTGACAATATCTCTAATCTTTTGTATGAGCCTTCACCTTGAACGAAAATGGAATAAAAATATTTACCTTTGCAAGCCTCAGAATCCAAACATTCTCAAAAATTTGAGGAGCCACATTAAATTTTTGAGATATAGACAATAAAAAGGGTGCCTAAGTACAAGTGCACACTGAACACACTTGAGTGGTTGAGTGGCCAGCTGCGAATGCAAAAACGTCCATAGCTGCTACCTCGAGGTAACTGCTAGGTTGCACGTGTGTTTCTCCTATAGCCCATGTACCTGGCAAGGGGAATGGTTATACGTAGTCCCTGGGCTTTTTCTTTTTTTTCAATGGGTGGTGGCTAGCTGATTCCATCTGTTTATGTATTTATCATTTGTGTGCATCTTATGTGCATGTGTTTGTGTCATGTTCTGATTGTTATACGTGCAGTGATGCAAGCATCTTTTTTTTAATATATTGCACTACAGTCATTTATTAAACTTTGTGTTGAAATGTACAAAATGTGGCCACCAGTAATGGTTAGGACAGACAGCAGGATTGGCAAAAAGTATGATGCAGATCCAATGCACTTGCTTGAATCGACATGAGGCGAAGCTTTCACGCAACGGTCAGTTGAACTCTAGAAAACTAACTGCAGTGTTTACAGTTGTCCTTATTTCACCCGATGCAACACGTACTCATAGACAATGTTTGCTTATTCACCGCACAGGTCACATAATGTAATGTATACATAGCACGGTGAACTCACTCAAACGTCGGCTCACTAAGACTTCGAACTAACCGTGAGTCTGAGTTCGTTTCAGCCTGACTAAGTAGAATTTTGGTGAATACGAGTAAGAGCAAGCTCAGTTGAGTAAACTTTTAGTGAATATTGTCATGTGGTAGTCGGGGAAAGCTGATCCAAGTATAATTTTAGTGAATATGAGTCAAAGCAAGCTCGGCAAGTAGATTTTTGGTGAATATGACTCAGTGCAAGCTCACCCGAGTAGAATTTTGATGAATATAAGTCGGAGCAAGCTTGGCTAAGTAGATATTTGGTGAATATGACTCCGTGCAAGCTTGCCTGAGTAGAATCTTTGTGAATATTAGTCAGATCAAGCTCGGCCAAGTACAATTTTGGTGATTATGAGTCAGAGCAAGCTCGGATAAGTAGAATTTTGGTGAATATGACTGAGCAAGCTCGATTGAGTAATGATGGGACATGGTTATACGAGTTTATGCAGTAATACATGTAAGTGCAGACTCATTAGCAACATTGCCTCCATCTTGATGGGCTATACCTACGCCTTGTGATGAGTCTGCACACTTTATGAGCTGTGGACATGCAAGACCCACCCACACTTGAAAAGATACTATCATTCATACGAAGGAATGCAACCGGCTGACTTCACTGCACAATTTTGATCTGCTTTTGTTTTATGATTTATCTACTGCTTATAAAAACAAGGTGTCCGCCTGCTTTTCGCATTATTGCATGTGTTTTACAGGAAGTAGAGACAGAGAAGCAAGAAAAGGCAAGGATGTTTATGGCTATGTAGTTTCTTAGAGTACTGCAATATGTTACAACCAGCATAAGCAAAAGTAATTCGATGCACTGAAGTAAACGAAATGTGCAATTACCTTTTAATGTGAGGGTTAATACAGATGCAGTAAGGATACAAAGTCTGCAACACACTGAAGGTTTATTGGTTTTTTATTCAGGAGAAAAATGATGCATCAGAAAAATGAGAAAAAAACTGTTTTAATATTGCTTCGAAAATAAATTGGCAATACTGCTTATTCCCAGTCAAAGCGTGAAATATGCTATTGTAGAACATTCATTACGATATCCAGTTTGCACGTTCGCTTTGCGTCTCGCAGCGGAAGTAACAGAACCTTGAAATGAGATAATTCATTGGGGAAAATGCGCATGAAAGCCCTAACCAACCGACTGCAACTAAATGGTCGCGCGTATAGCGTGACCTATTGACCACATCATTTGTCCGTAGTTGCATATTCTTTAAATTGTTCCGTCCGTAAAAGCATACGGCGATAAAACTGTGGCGTTTTCGTATATCGCGAGTTGTCTCCAGAACCAGAAAATTGGGACGACATCCGAAGGCCATGCCTTCCCGTGAGGGACACCTCGTAGTATTTACACACTCGCAGCGCGTGTGAATAACGGAAAATCACGCAAAAGTACGTACTATCAGCACCCGAAGCCGACCTAAAAAACAGCGTCGCCAGATTAGCAACGTAGCGTGTCAACAAACTCGTAGAAATCACAGAACCGAATCTGACCTACGAGTTTTTATCTGCACTGTTCGCGTGTCGGTGCTGATGTTACGTACCGATTGCGTAATCCAAGGCTCCACTCAATTAGTTGCACTGTTCGAGGCTCGTTGATCCAATATTTATAGACAAAAAAGTATCTATAAACGTTGCGTTGAGCGACCGCCGCCATTTTCCAAAACAGACTGCGAAATACCTCTCGGCGCAATTTCGACGGAAAAATCGCAGCGATTGCTGCGACGTTGCGACGCTGCGACCAACCGGTTGGTCGCAGCCGAAAATCGCAGAAACGGCCCTGCGACTGCGATTTTCGTCGCATGCGACGGAAATCGCACTTCCGGTGCGATAATCGCACCATGTGAAACTGCCTTTATGCGACGCGTCTCGGTTTCGCTCAGCGAAAGCTTCAACGCGTACACGTAGCACCCATCGCGCGAGAAAACGGTCCGAGTGTTATGCGACGCGTCTCGGTTTCGCTCAGCGAAAGCTTCTACGCGTACACGTAGCACCTATCGCGCGAGAAAACGGTCCGAGTGTTATGCGACGCGTCTCGGTTTCGCTCAGCGAAAGCTTCCACGCGCACCCATCGCGCGAGAAAACGGTCCGAGTGTTATGCGTAGCGTCTCGGTTTGTGTTATGCGACGCGTCGCGGTTTCACTTCGTGCCGTCGGAGAACTCGGCCCGCACAAAGCGCGCGGGTTATGGAGCAAAATTACGGTACTACCTGAAGTTGGCAACTCTGTGCGTCTCGGAAACGGCGTGAATGCGGACGCTATATTTGGCGGTGTTTGCCCCCGTCAAATTTGGCAGGCAGTCTGGCAACATTGACCCCTAAGACTGGCAACAGACTTATACAACACCAGTCAGAACTTTGCCAATGCATGCACTCAATTAGCTCTATCGGTGAATGCCGTCCTTTTGTATATATCTCGTGCGTAGGTCTCTGTTTCTCCATATCTATGGGATGACTACGCTATGCGCCTCTTATTTACCCATGCAATACATGGCTGCATTTAATTACCCTGCTCACTGCTTGCGCCGACCGCGGTAGGTGCGTCAGAGGCTTTCATTTGTTGCAGTGAGATAACAAAAGGCATTTCTTTCACTTACATCTTCTTAGCAACTCTTTTGAGAGCCGTGGAGTTAAATCGTGCAATGTGTACGTTGTGAGCAAGCTGTTAAACAAACCCGCTTTACTGCTGCTGTCGCTTTTACGGGCACCTTCATAATTAAACATATATGAGTGTATGAATTCAGCTCACCTTTCTATACATGTCCGTTGCTTTCGTTGTTCGTAGATCATGTGCATACCTTTGCAACCGTAATCGATATTGTAAAAACAGCAGGAAGGCAGATCACACAAATACTGTGTCTGCCTTAATTGTTGTCTATGCTGTTTTTATAATATCAAGCAACTCCACAAACTTGCTAGCAAAACAATCTTGTTTTTTTTTTCTTGTAGGAGGATTTGCTTCTAACTGCGGCAGTGACGTTGTGTATAGTCCTCAGGAACGCTTGCGGTGTGCACATTTGTCTAATTTGTTTCACTGTGCTGTGCTGTCTTTACATCTTCTGCTTATTTCCTTTGGCCGCACCTTATATTTGTTGTCTTTGTCAACATCTGACCTGTTTCTGCCTTGTTGAAAGCAAGTGGACACAAGTACTGCTTAGTTTGCTCAGTCTAAACCTGGTATGTATATCTATTTGCTAAGGGCATGATTCTGCTCCTTTAAAGGTTGCTTTAACTAATAGTGGTTTGAGTCATCATGTATGACACCAGATAATTATTTTTCTAAAAAGGTGGCAAAGCTTGTCCACAGATTTAAAGTATGGGGATGCTAAACATTAAAATGTTCCAAGTTGCCACAAAGTATTACACGCATTTAAATTTGCAGTCGCAAAAGACATACTAAAAGCATAATCCACAAAATTTGCTTCGAGGTGTCTTAAGACAATAAATTGTAGAGAAAGAATTCTATTGTGAGTTGCCAATGCTTGTCGTGAGCTCTAGCCCATTTTTCTATGAAGCCACTGTTGCTTCGTTGTCTGTTTCCATCACGTGCTTGTTACTAACAAGAAATTGAGGTCCGTGGTTCCCCTGATTTTTGTCGCTCATAAAATGCAAATGTCTCGACATTGGCAGTGCCTCAAGGTAGTGCCTCAAGGTAGAACATGAGTGTTCATTGGCCAGTTGCCTGCTTTTAAGATAATGTTGTATTTAATGTCAGGGGTTTAAAGGATACTTCACATCTGCCATCATGGCTGTTAGTTCTGCTGCCTAGCACTTCCAGGACAAAGTTTGGTACACATGTGCAACTATCCAAGAACATGGACATTGAACTGCTGACGTAGCTCACTTGGTAGAGCATCGCAAGCGCAAAGCAGAAAATGTGGGTTAAGCTCCAACCGGCAGCAAGTTGTCTCTTAATGCAAAGCATTATCATGATCTATTTTTGAATTTCTTAGTACACCTGCCCAGGTAGCTTCATTAATAATTAGTAATGCTCCTGATGGTGGGTATTGAACGCGAGTCCCTAGTGCAGCAGCCCAATTCTTTGCCCATTATAGGCTACAGATGCATGCATAGCTCGCCAGATTAACGCACTGGTTCTCTCGTAGCAGCTATTGCTTTCAGATGTTATGTGACACTCGGCATAAGTAATGCCCAGCACATTAACAGATGTTATGGTGCTGGGCATTACCTCAAGCACAGCTTCGATGCTGTGCCCCCAAAAAAAACATCTGTAGGCAGATGCTCGAGTGACGTGAAGCTCACTCTCCCTCATTCTTTCTTGTAGGTAGTGCATCCAGTTTAGCGCCGTGCATATGTGTGGGGCATTTCCTTGTTCTTATTCTGCTGATGTGTCGTGTTGTACATAGGAGGAAAGCCGGTCCTTCACAATATGGTTGTCAGTGTTGCTGAATACAACACCGTCTTGCTGCCTTGACACGCCACATCATTTGACATCTGGGGGTGAGGTGGCATCTTGCTGTTCCTTGTGGTCAGGCATAGCCAAGACTGGATGTAGGGTCCGCACAGAAAGTTCAAGGCTAAACAATAGAACCAGCACGCCCAATAAATGTGTGTGCAAATTTACCTCTAAGCGTTATTTATGTCAGGAATAAAGATTCACAAAAGGGGCTTGGTCCATGGCCAAGCAGAGTGAGCACGAACAACAACCGTCTTCTTTCACATCCTTTGTTGGTGCCTGCCTTTGTCGCTACATAGTAATTAATTAGTAATTAGTTTGCTAAGCTATTCATAACTGAGAACTCGATCGAGCATAGAAAAAAACATGACTATAGGTTCCTGTGTTTCTTATGTTTAAATCACAATTTGTAGGTATCAAACACGGCATAGCATAAATGATACATTGGGCACTGCAACCCTGTAATGTGCACATTGAGTGCCTTTTCCCGTCTTCTTCAGAGGATACTCGACATTTCTGGTTGGGTTGCCATAGATGTGTTAGCTCAGTGAATCTTTCTTCCAAGGCATTCAGTTTGTTAAAGTTAAGCCGCTATAGATGTGTCTTCATTGTTCAGGTTACTTCTGGCGACACCTGAACGTCCTTGTGGCTTTGATGTGATGCTTCATGACACACATGGTGCTCAATTCTGAATTATTGTTGGCATGCTTTTTCACAAATGATTTTAGTAAGATAATTGCACAGGCGACGCAAAATTAGCCACAGCATATGCTTCACCTCCAGCTTGTTCGTGATCACCAATGGCATGTAAAATAGTGATTCAGACCAAGCATCACAAAGAATGATTGTAGCCTTTCTTTCTTACAGGCTGCTGTGTTTCAGCTAAATCTGCTTTTCCTGTGTCCAGTGGCCTTGTCGCTCAATTAGTGCTTGCCAATTTCCATTACACTGCAACCCACTAAAAATATGAAATTTTAGAATATGATGCCTCGCCTCTCTTCCCTTGTCTTTTCTGACCTTTCACTCTGCTGCAAGCTTTTAGATTTCAATGCTTAAATGATTAATACAAAAATTGATGCTACCATATTATTTGATGGCTATCATGATGGCAATAATTTAGGTGAACCTGAAACTAAATGAGAAAATAAAATAGGCATGTGTGAGTAGGACTGACTGTTCCTGGTTTCTGGCTCTATGCTAAATTTGAGGTCTTTGCCTCAAGGAAATGGGTCTTGGATTCTCAGACCCTTTTTGTGATCCTGTGCCTGTATCAGACCTGATATACAGTCACGGAAGTTTTACAAAAAGGAGCGCCTTTCTTTTGGGGAACTGTTTTTATCACAAGTGTGCTAGATAGTGCCAGTTATGCAGTGAACAGGCACAACTGCAGGTACAAACCATAGCATGTACTTTACTTTAAAGTAATTTCACATCTAGTTGTGAATTTCGCAGGCCACTTCACAACTGCAAAGTGAATCTGATGTAGGCAGTGTCAGGGTCATGGCCCATATTTTGGTGAACGCCAAGAATGCGTCCTGTGACTGAAGTTTGAGCATTTGAGCCCACCTTTTGGAAGTGCTTTTCATGTGCACTCAGTAAGGTGACAGTTATCCATGCTTCTTGACATGATTTTCAGTGATCCTAGAGGCAACACTTATTGATCTGCGTTATGCAAATGTTTTTATATTTTCACTAATATACTGTGGTCACTATTACTACGCACTGTTTAAAAGGTGTTGAAAATAGAAAGCTACTTATTTGCCCTAATATAATGTAGAAATAAGCATTCTGCATGCTGAAAAGTGAAGAAAAAAACACAAAAAAAGAAAAAAAATCATCGCCCAAGCACTCTATACAGATGGTTAACCAGCAAAGCTGAAATGTGCGGCTGCAGTGCTTATGACTGGGTTAATTACGTCTGTGTTTCTTAATGAGGTTACACACACGTTCGGCTGCAACGGAGAGAATGACGTCACTGAAAGTGTGTCTGCCATTGTCGCCTGCGTTCGATGTCTCATGTTTGCTTGGCGGTGTGGTTAGCAGCATTTGCTCGCCATTGCCGCTTGCTATTCTTTGAAATTAAATCTGTCCGTCACGTAAGACAACGAATGGCTCATACCTCCTTAAGCAATGGCTCATGCGGCCTCCCCATTACGACATCACAGGAGAAGTGAAATTCTACGCTGGAATTATGAGCCACAACGGAGCCAGCTGTGGAAGAAGACAACGAACGAGGGAGCAGTGGCATGAGCGAAACCCGAGGGGCGCCAACAAGCCAGCTCCGGAAGAGACGACGATGCTCGAGCCAATGCGATAGTTATCTGTACACAGGCTACAGACAGACGCTTTTTCGTTTCACCTAGCCATATGGTCGCAAGATTCACAACCACTTTAGTTGATTATAAAAACATTGAAGTGCACGCAAACAGCCTCTACATTGCGTCTGTGAAAAACATTGCTCCATCTTGCTGTAGCATTATGCACCTTAGCTTTGTGTGGAAGCCGCGGTTGTTGCACTGTGCTGCACCACAATGAACCTTAGTTATGTGAAGAAGCCGCTGTTATTGCGTTGCTCTTTACTGTTATGCACGTCAACCTTGTGGCAAAGCCCCTACACTAGCACCGTGCTCCACCGAAAAGCATTTTAGGTGTGTGGAAAAGCACTTACTAAATATTGCATGTGCTGGATTTGAGCATTTTTAATGCCAAGAATTCTTCATACCAAGCACTTTGCAGTAGGCAATTTTATGTCCCGGCTCATGTTGGTCTTTCCGATTGAAAACAAAAATGGGTCTGGCAGCGAGTCCAAACCTGTCTCCCAACATAACAGCCCAACGCTTTACCCATTAGGCCGCTGTTGTGCACATACTTTGCACTCACCAATGTGTAGCTAGGTATATGAGGTAGTGGCCCATGCAATATGGTGCACGATATGTGTCGGAGCACGTGTGCATGTACAAGTTGCTCGTAAAAGTGAGAGCATGTCAGTTTCTCCCATTCTTCCTTTGTGGCAGCACTTCGAGGTGTTTTGTTTAGACTGCTCCAGCTTTGCGATTCACCCACATTTCCCAGTCTCTTCATTGTAGCAGCTTGCACAACATGGACACTGTGCAACATTGTACTACCTTTGCATTGAGTGTGAAGCTGATATGTGCTCGTTGAGTGAAAAATGTTGACAAGAGGTGTATGCACAGAAAAGTATGACATTTATCTTAATACTACATATAATGATTTTATACTCCTTGTGCCACAGTGACACATGCCCAAATCAGCAGACGGGCCCAGAATGGGCACATAACCATTTGTGCATACCGCATAAGCCATGCTGTCCACTCGGCAAAACAGTAGCCACCACAGTGTAGGCAGGAAGAGGCAAAGAAACCTTTATATTACTACCATTGCAAGGAGAGTACGAAGGCGAAGGGCCTTTGTACTCGCCTCGCAATGCTTGTGACACACGCAATCACTCGCCATACACAAACACGTTGGTCAATGCTGCAATGCTCGGCAGAACCCTAAACATAAATTGCCACAGTGTGTGGGATCTACATAATTATTTTTTTCAATTTTCAGGCATTTGGCGGTAGAGGCCAGTGCATTACACAGAAATCCCACTACACTGCAGCAATGTTCAGAATGTAGTATGAGGTACATTAGTTGGCTATAAGTTAAAAAACAGAAATTATATTAGTAGTCAAAATATAGTAGCCAGTGTCGAAACTACACATGCATTCAAGGCTGAGCCACAGCATGAGAACACGGATGAGCAGACACACACGGCGGTCACTTGAGTCGGCATTCTGTCTATCTTTACCAACAAGCCCAGCTGTACAATGAGTAATTAATATTATGGCGACTGCAGCACAGCAGTGGTCTAGTGGCATAGTCTCGACCTCGTATAGAGCAGGTACTAGGTTAAGAACTTCGGAACTGCCATGAATCTCACAATCAACCCGTATCCCTTGTTTTCCCACAGCTGCAATGAGATGTGCTGTATATTGGTGGTGTCAGGAATCTTGAGATCCAGACAGGCTGCCACTGGAAGTCCCTTGGGTCACGTGATACCTCAAATGCCTCTAAATATTTCACTATATAAACCTTTATAGAATGAGAAACTTGTCAAGAGCCAAGTTGTTACACAAAAAAAGAAAACTGTCACTAAATAGTGACCAGTTTCATTTGTTTTGTAAGTCGCGGGTTGTGTGCATTTGACATTGCTGACCGACTCTTATCTAGTCTCCGATACAATAGCCATACTCAATGTAGTATTTATATTAAATAAAGATACATATAAAATTGATCTGGTCAGAAAGAATTGCCATTTTGGGAGGGGGTAGGCTGGAGGACAATTTGTCATTCCATTCTCTTCTCTGTGATCGAGCTGATCAACTTCACTACAATGGTAAACGTACTGCAGTTCCCTACATTCACATATGTTTTCAGAGAAAACTATTGTGTGGAGCCATGTTTGTGGTAACGCAACGCAAGATATATGCTGTGTCGTGTGGCTCTTTAGTAATATTGTTAAATTTGAGTTGTGCCCAATCTTGCTGCTCTTTATCTGGTTCCTGGTGAGTTAGTGGAAGTTCAGGTCACGTAAAGATACTCGATGAAGTTTCTCTGCGAAGTTCTCTTTAAAACTCTAGCAGCTGGCATCATAAAGTAAGCATGTGAATTGAGAGCAAATGTACATGATACAGAATAGTTCATTTTTGCCTGCCCTCTTTGTTTTATTTATGGATCTGCAATGAACAGATCCACAGCTTCTTGCTCACAGGCAAGTAGGCGGTGGCTGTCTCAGCGATGCTAATATCTCTATTCTAGTGAAAGACAATGTAAGCTACTGTTTTTGCAAGCATTCTGCAAATGCGGCTCGCCATCAAGCACCAAACTTTTAATGTCTAAAAAAATAACTTGTAGAAGTAAATGCCCAGTATTCTTTTTTAGCTTTCAGTAAGCTTGCCATGTAGCTCAGTGTTAACATGCAGGTTAGGTTACAGAAAGCAATAATAAACGACAATAAACACTGCTTGGATGGCAAAAGACATGTGAATCAGATCACTTTTTTTTGGCAATGACTTTTTGGGAAATAGGAGGCTAAGCAAATGGTGATATGGCTACACTGTAAAGACTGAATAAGATGGATGGCTGAATCTGCAACAGAACATTTGTGGACATTGTGTGAGCCACATTTTCCATGCTTTTTTGCAGACGTAAGCGAGACTACATGCAGTGAGGCAGCATAGGTTACTTTTCTATGCTTTTTTGCTGACTAAGCAAGACTACATGCAGTGAGGCAGCATAGGTTACTTTTCTATGCTTTTTTGCTGACTAAGCAAGACTATGTGCAGTGAGGCAGCATAGGTTACTTTCCTGGTGTATCAGCATGGGTTTCTACAGTTGACTTCCATTAATTCAACCCTGACGGCACCAACGAAATTGATCTAATTATTCGGTGGGTCGAATTGAACATGGAAAAAAATGCTAAAACACCGCTGATTCATATGGCAGTATGTATTGACTTTAAGACGCCTCCGAAACAAACGTGCGCCAACTTTTTATTTTTCCAAACTAAAACTGAAGTGCAGATGACTTAAAACTTCAAACCCAAGTAGAAACCTAACGCATACCTTATTTTTGAGAATGTCAGCTGATTTTCTAAAGTCACCCTCGCTGCAACACAGCCATGTTATGCGGTAAAACGTACGAATGCTGCAAATGCGGTTTTAGTTTCGCACTCGAGTGCACAGTGCAGGCAGTTTCCGGCTCAATTTCCTTCAAAAACAAAATGTGCCCTTTATAACCAGGTCAATACCATAATTGGACATTGTGAGCTACCGTTATGGCTTGAAAATATTCCTAGGGTGGGTCAAAAATAGGTGTTTATAGACGTTTGTTTAATGCATTCACTGTCCCCTAAGCTCTGCCGAGACAGACGTTGCCGCTAAAAGGGGTCGTTATTGGGGTCACGTGCATGCCTGTAGCTTGGTCAAGTTCGGATTATCTGGCAAATGCCAATTTTAGGATCAAAATAACAAATGTTTAGGGCCGTAAAACTGCATGGGAGCTGGCCAAGTCAGAGTCAAATTAACCGAAAGATTAACCGGAGTTGGATTAACAGAAGTCTACTGTATACACTTTTCTGTTCAACAAGGAGTTGTCATTTTAATATGTTGTTTTCCTCTATCAGTGTGGTAATCGTGCTAAATTTAGCATTTGCTTAAGTTAAAAGGACAAGTTACAAAGCAGGGGCACGCATTGAGACTTGAAACGTTTGAACATATATAAGTAAGACACATTAACTGCTGCTGAATTAACCTAAGTTGGTTGTACTATGTGCATAGCATGTGGTTGCTTTTTGGGAATGTGGTCATTCTGTAAAATAAAACTGCATTTGTTTCAAATAAATTGCTATATCTACTGCTTGTGTGTTTTCCTGTGCTCTCTGTTCTGATTGTGTGTTTGAAAGCGCAGTGAGTGACTGCAGACAAATGCATAAGGCTTTGCTTTATCATGCCAGGAAGAATTGTGGCTTGATAAAGAAGCCTTAACCCCTTCCATACACACACACTTTCTTGTGCATAAGCCAATTAAAAGAAAAAGACCTACCTTTTCTCAATGATTTTAAAACCTGCCACTATTAAAAACAGACTGAAGCTGGACAAATGCAATTTACTAGAAGTATTATTGCTAAAGCCTCTTGTGTGTGCAAAGTATGTGCATGCAGTGCTGGCTATGCCTTGGAAGAGCCCTGCAACAGCTTTCACCACACTGCTTGCTACAGCATTGCTGTATTTTTCAACCTGAGAGCCAAACTATAGTTCATTTCTAGAACTTCAGTAGCACAATCAACAGCTGTTTCTGCATGTTTGATGCACTCCTGGCCAGGGACTTTTCGTCCTGTAGGCAAAACAGATGGCCGCCTCGGGCGGAATTTTAGGAACAGCACAGCATACCTTGGAAGCCCCTTGTTCACCAGCAGGTTTTACCAGCGAGAGTGGAGAGGGGCACAATAATTGGACTTTGCATGGTGCAGCAAAATACATTGAAGAGCTGCTGCTTCTGGCACCCATTTACAATGCCAAGCTTGTAGACCTCAACATGGAGCAACCCCATTTTACTTTATTATTTAGAATACTGTAAGCCCAAACGGGCTGGACTGTTGCAGGGTGGGATGTGCATATACAATAGAATAAAATCTGTCATCGATAAAAATACACATTACAAGAAAAAAAAATACTATAATAATACAACTTATAAAAAATAAAACTCCAAATTCCATTCAAAGAAAGTCAAGCCATCAACACCATTGAAAACTCCACATAGCTATAGTGTGAACAAGAAATTAATATTTGTACACATCAACTCTTGAGTTATAGGGTAAAAAACATTCTTCCAGGTGGGAGCAGGCGAGTTGAGGTAAATTTACCGTTCAACTGATAACGAAACTTTAGGCAGGCTATTTTTCTCCAGACATTTACCGTTTGCAGTCCTGCCCTTGTTAGCAGGGCTGTTGCAGATTGCGTTCGTCGATAGGAAGAGAAAATAAATCTTGCTGCCAATTTCTGAACACGTTCAAGTTTATTGATTTGGTATTGCTGATGAGAATCACAAATTACACTGGCATAGTCTAAGCTCGGGCATAAATGGTGCTTTTAATAACATTTACTTCTGAATTATTCTACCAATGTGGTGTGGCTATCTATGATCGCCGTATAAAACTGGGGCAAACATTGCATGTCTAAAACGTACAAAAGCTGGCATAACTGTAATGAGTGACCTGCATTCATCTGAAATGTGTAACATTGCAAGAATGGGCCAAGCTAATTTAAACATTGCAGAGTTTAAGTAGTCCTGGCACAATCTTTTTCTTATGGGTGTGTAGCTGTCAATCAATTAATTACACTATGAAACGTTATATTGCTTCTGTGCACAAGAAATATATTATCCTTAATGCAAACATTTAAAAATGCCAAAGGCTCCATGATTTTGCTACATCATGGCATGGTAGGTCAGAAGCAAATGACGCATGCTCCAGTTTGTGAGTAAGCCATGCCGTCATTGTGCTATTGAATGCCGAGAATGTCAAGGCCTCTCTGCACCACAATATTGGCCTTTCTTTCTTGGTGCACATTTGATGTGTGATGCCACTTGGAAGGTGAGGGTGATGCTCCGTGTTCCCTGAGAAGCACCAGTAGAAAAGTTTGTAGAGCAGACTCATTTTGTGCTCAATGCAAAGAAATGTCCGAGAAGCTGCTGAGGTAGCGGGTTCGATCCTGGCCGTGGCGACCTCAGCAGCCCAATTCTCATTCGGATGGGGGCGGAATACAAGAACACATGTGTGGATTGGGTGCACTATAAAATACCTTGGGCAATCAAAATTAAGCCGGAGTCCACAACCACGGTTGTGACTTGTAGAACACCAGAATTTATTTTAGTTGAGATGTTTGAGAAGGGTCAAAAGAATATTTTATTTAATGAAAGAGGTCTTGGCATTCGTTAAGAATCACTCAAAGCACACCCAGCTTTTCAACGGCATGATGTGATCTTAAAAGCTGGCATGCGCAACCAGACTAATATAAAAAAGTAAGCACAAAGCTCCTATGTCAGTGCTCCTTTACGTGGAAGCATGAGGGACACTTGTCTTTAAAGGCGTCATCTAAATCCTGTGTAAATATTAATTGATGAACATCAAATGGCTCTACATCTAAGGCAGTGGTTCTCAAATGGGGGTCCGCAAAACCTGCACTAACAAAAAAAGCAACCAAGTTTTTTGTCTTTTTTGTTTCTGGCCGCTGCAAGTCATGAGGCATTTTGGTTGGGGACTGCAGAAATGTTTCCCCTTCTACATAAGATGGCTGTAAAGCTTTTGTTGCAGTTTTATTTCATATGCATGCGAGCATGCTTTTTGCATGCTTGCATACTTGAAAAGCAAATACAGAAACAGGTTGAATGTGGCTGCAGATATGGGACTCTGCTTAAGCGTGACTGCATCATGTATTGACAAGCTGCCCAGATTGAGTTGAAGTGGCACTTTTGTTTGACCTTTTGTTTGCCAAGTAGCAATAAAAGGCACCAGTTTCACACCTCATGTTGTGTTAGTTTATACTCCACTCTCCCGTCATTACAAGTGGTCCCCATCACTTCCACCAATCCAAAAGGGGTCCCTGACACATCCATGGCTGAGAACCATGGATCTAAGGCAATTATAGGGTGTTAAGACAACAGGAAGCTGCATGATTTTTGTAGTGCACTAATCCTATAGAAACAATATAGGGCAACAACAAAACAGTTGAGCCCAGTGAAGAATTCATTCAAGATCCTTGTGAATTTGGCAGGCTTATTATTACTAGAGGATATTCATGCCCAAACCTCATCAGCGTGGCATCACTGATTGCAAATAATTTTCATTTTTGTCATTCTGCCAGAGTAAAAATTCTCGAAACCTGCTAGGCTGCACTTTAATTTAAAACCAGCACTTTATTAATTTTTACATACCACACACCTTTAGCAGCGCTTGAGCTAATGCTGGTCGTAATCTACTATAATTTAAACCACATGGCCATTGTCATCGCATTATTTTTATATGGTCCTACAATATATTCCACTGTGTAGAATTGAAATATCTGCCAAGGACAACCGAAACAGTACGATTGCAAACTGCAGAATTCCCCATCTGCGGAGGTGGCTGGCTGATTGCCATATGAGGTGCTTTGTGAGCTGGCATTGATGTTTAAATCTCAACTGCTCTGCAAGCATCCAAAACAGGCTTTGGGATACACTCTTACCACAAGAAGAGAGACTATATAATGAGTGTTGCCTATGAAATATGGCACACCCATGACGAGGGATTGGCCAGGATTCCCCATGAATGCAACATCAAATGGCTTCATATCCCAACTTAATTGATAGTATATAATACTGATGTGTAACGAAAGTAAATGACAAAGTAATTAAAAAAGTGACCAGGTCTACTTATGATTGAGCCACAAAAAGAAAAATGGAAACATGTTAATAGTATGAAAAAAAGTGCCAGTGATCCTCCCAGTAGCCACAATATGATTATGCACCAACTAACAATACTCTTCAGACACTTCCCAAGCTGTTCACACCATTATCTATCAAATGCTATGGCCAACATGAAAAAGGCATAGCTGTCAACATGTTTTTCCGGCTGAATATGTTCAGAGAAAAAGAAGAAATTACTGTATTCCATATCTTCACATGAAACACTTCACAATACAAGCCATTCTCGCACAATTAAGAAGGCACTAGCAAGGCGGTGATGAAGACAATTGAAGAAGCACTGATGTTGTTATTTCCGTTACAATACAAACCTACACTTGCTCATTTGAAAGTGTCAGTGCACAATTCGACACGGTAGAAAACTAAATGGCACCATGTACTGTTATGAAGAACACGGAACAGACATTCCAAGGAAATGCAAATACAGCAAGGAGGTATTCGCTATTGCTGTCAACATATTTGGCCAGTCTGAAGGGTAACATTAAATTCACGAAAACCTACAGGCCCACTATGCAATGCTTTTTCCAAACTATGCAAATCTGCAATCTGTGCAAGTCCTTATTGACCACGAAAAGGAAAAAATATTTTGAACAATTAACGAAAAATAAATGTTGCAACAACTCAGAATTGTATCCTTTGTACTTTCTAGTGACATACGGATAGAGACAGTCGGCGAGCACAGTTATTACATGAGACATATCTGGATCTTGAACTCGTGGCAGTGCAGCAGGGAAAATACCACTCTCATACCTCTGACAGGCGTCAGTTACAATACTGGGTTGGAAGGAAAACCTTTCAAGTACTCCTTCAGAAGTCCAAGCATGTGACCTTACGTAAGTAGGTTAGCATGACTAGGGGAAAAATATAATAAATTTCACAAATATCACAACATCCAAAAAGTGGCACACCGCTTTGATTTTCAGCTGACAACTATTTTTGCTAAAAGCCTCGGCGCGTAAATACAACCTGAGGTAGCTTAAATCTAGGTCACATGAAATTGGAAAATATATCGGCTAATGTAACACTGAAATTTGCTACCTCATGGACATGAGCGAAAACTTAATTTGAAACTGTTTGCTCGAAAGCAATGCTTTCATGGACGTAATGCTGGTCGTACTTATCACTGGTAGACGCACCAGAACTCGAATCCATGCTCGCGATGGCAGCGTCGGCGCGCTTCGAATGTCCGTAGCCGGCCGGCTGGCGCTATCCAACGAGGGTGTCGTGACGTCATGCCTTCCAACTCCCGCGGGTCGGGCGCCGAGGCGCGCGCTCACAAAAACGCCAAAAATAAAGCCATCAGCTCAAAAATGAGCTAAGTGACTATTTCTTTTCGGTGTAATCACACACTGAGGATTCATTTTCACCATTTTCGTAAAACTTTCAGATTTTGTGTACGTATCCCTTTAAAAGATAACAAAGCGGAGAGGCATCGACAGCCGTCGACAACACAGACAGCGAAAGCGTGACCGTGCAAAAGCGGAGAATGCGTCGCAGGACCAAGAGTCCAAGGAAGAACGTCACCACCTGCAGCCGCTCACGCCAAAGAAACTTCAGGTGATGATGATGATTTCATGGCATCCCCTTTGAAACGTGGTGGTGACAAATACTCATCTAGCCTGCTTGATTTAATCAGGTATGCTACACATGTTTTACAGCGACGCTGTATATGCCGAAACGTCCGTCCGTGCCCAGGAGGGCCCTCCGCAGGAACCAGCGCGCATGCGCAAAAAAAAAGTCGCAGTTTCGCTCGTAAGGCGAAGCATAGATTGCGACAGCAAATTAGTAGAGAGCTATAGGAAGCAAGGATAGTAGTTTAATTGGCTGTATAAAGTTGTCAACATTCAATTACTAACTAAACAGACAAGCACGGTGTCACGCACGCACAGGTAAACATGAACACATCTAGCTCAATGACCGCGGAAACTGGCTGTGAAAACGCCGGAGAAAGCGCGCCAGCAGCAGCGGGCTAATTGACCTTCGTGCTGTCTCTCGTCTCGCTTCAATGCGAACTAAATGTCGAAAATAAGAGCGGATACGAAGCTACCGGCACTCCGCGCATGCAATTTGTCCCCATCGCAGATCGCTTTGAAGATTAGGCCCACGCACTTCACCCGTATCGCAGATCGCGTTCAAGATACAGCGCGGCCGCTCTGTGAGCAGCATCCGACGGAGCAGAACGCACTCCCACCCCCTCTCCGTCGCCTCGTCCCCGTGCCTTGCACGTGCGAAAGACGACCGCGCTCTTCCGACCTGCCTTCCTCCCTCGCGTTCGCTACGAGCAGCGATTGCCGGCTTCCCTCGTATGATTTCACTCGCACACACAGCGTACAGCGCGCAGCAAAGATTTTATCGCCATTGGACTTGATATGGAACCTGCGCTTGGAGTGTCCATATCATTGCTATCGCAATAAAAAATCTAGTTGGACAGGAGTTAGGAGCAAGAGGAGAGGGAATATCTGGGTCTTTCACCTCGGAGTAACACGTGTTGGTGACGTACAGAGCAGTCCACTGTTAAAGGGAACACCGGAGCGCGTGGCGACTGCTCGGCACTACCGTCGGCCAGCGGCTGCAATGAGTGTCACTGGAAGGAAAGTGACTGAATTGATTTATAATCGGATAAATGCCCTTAACTGACGACAGCAGCATTGACGCTGCCATCTTTTGTTCGCCTTCTCGTTTCATAAAGATTTGCCTGTTTCAACAATTTTTTACTGTGCTCGTCAATTCGAATGATTCAACGATAGCTTGAGTAATAGCTTCTTATAAAGTACAGTTAAAACAAACCTGAAGAACCATGACAACTTTTTTGTCTTATCGGAAGTTCGTCTTAATAGAAGTGCACTCCAAAAGATAATTGGTTACATGACCAGGGGCGGTATTCTGTAAGAGTCTACTTAGTGGACTGTCCATTTCAGTTGTCGCTGATTGGCTGCTGCTTCACGTGCAGGCTGGCTGGTACCTTCCTGCACGTCAAGCAGCAGCCAAACAGCGACAGCCGAAATGGACAGTCCACTAAGTAGACTCTTACAGAATACCGCCCCAGGTGCATCCAAATAGCTTTCTTAAAAAGAGTAAATAAAGTAGACTTACAACAGGCGAAAAATGACATATATTTATCTGAAAGCTGTTTTCAAGTGGTACTCTTGCTTGGGTTTATCCAGTCCGTGATGGATGTTTGTCGCCTCTGTGCAAATCAGCGAGCAGCCACAAACGATCTCATCTCACCTAATGAACTTAAATATCCTTCTGTGCTTTTGTGCTGCTGGAAAAAGTTCACTAGGAAGTTCAAGCAGGCAACTGCCGCCTCAAAGGTCATAACCTGTAGGACCCGTATGACGACGCGAGGTAACATGCTCCCACTGAGAAACGGCACTGACCAGGAGAGTTTCTCTGCTTTTTCTTTTTTGTTTCCTCCTCTTGTTTTCGCCTCTATCCACTGACGATGTGCACCGCAGGGCTCCAGTAGGGTGCCTCGATGCGTGCGTCCAGGGTGCCTCGATGCCCGCGTCCAGGGTGCCTCGATGCGCACGTCCTCGGGCGCGGTGCATCGAGGCACCCTAGCCTCCAGGATTGGTAGCAGTGGTGGTCACTCCGAATGTTCGTCTTAACCAAAGAGTACGTCTGAGGCGGTTCGTCTTAAGCGGACTTTTTTTTCGCATTGAGTCTATGGAAAATCAAACAAACGTTCACATGTCCTTGAGTATCTACTCTGGAACATGGGGAACCAACTAGACTTGGAGACGAACAAATGTCGCAGTTCCGAAAGGCGAAGCATCAATTACGATAGCAAATTAGAGGAGAGCTATATGGAGTAAGGATAGTAGTTTTATCAGCTGTATAAAGTAGGACATGCAGCAGCATCAGCAACGCGCAGAACTGTTGTCGACGCCGTCGGCGTTTTGCCCGCATTCGCATTCAATGCGCGCGGTGTTGGTGACTGTTGCCGGTGCCTCTGGGGGTGGCTCGGAGGTTTTCGACGAGATCAGAATGGGACACTCGTCGAGCAGCATGGAAGACTACCACCTTCTCGCCTTGCAACATTTTTATATAATTACGTATTTGGTGCCGCAGCTAAACATCGCCTCCCCTCCCTCCCGTCCCCCCATGGCCTTTCGCACGACGGAAGAAGTCTCGTTTGCTTTCTATGGTGATTATAAAGGAGGAAAGAGGCACTTAATTCTGCAGCCCTTGAGGGAGCACAGCGCAGAACGCGCGTTTGCTCTCATGCGCTTTCACTCGCACATACAGCATACGGCGATGATTTCATCGCCATTGACATCATACGGAACCTCACGGTGACGGCGGCAGAAATCCGCTTTGAGTGTCCATATAATTGCTATTGCAATAATAAATTATCAGCCACAGCCGCAAAGCACATGGCTGTGTTGGGCAACGTCGTTTTTTCTATAAGTTCGGAGAAACCGATACCTGGCTTCGCTACAGGTGTTGCAGTAGCCATGGAAGAGGCGGATTTATTTTGAGCAGAAACATTGAATTTCAGTACATAAGAACGACTACTATCATCATCGACAGAAGCTGACCCCTCCCCCC